>NW_025335268.1:27121916-27166036 GCF_004798865.1 Varanus komodoensis | reverse complement strand
TATTTAAAGCACTTTTATCCTGCTCTTCAACTGAAAATGGTCCCTGAGCAGTTTTGCGCCACCGCATCCCTATGATCAACACAAATAATGACCAAAAAAGACAGTCGTTGCCTACAAGCTTACCATAAAATGTGAAAGACATAAAATGGAGAGGGAGGAGGAAAACAACTTCAGCCATGCACCAGTTCTTCATGTTACAGAAGCTGAATGGAAGCATACTCTTTAGGGAAAAGAACAACCAAATGGTCTCTCAGCTGAACTGATGGACCTGCTCTCCAATCTCCTCCTCTCTGCTGCAACTGGATGGAATTATGGGCTCCAGTTTGAAATCAGTAGCTTATACATACATTAGAGTTAAAAAAAGACAAGGCAAACAAAGCTGAATAGATTGGTCTCATCTGCTTGTGAACACAGCAGTTACAAATGCTACAGATCCTGAACAGGGAAAACTGTTCAGGTAATAGGAGCACTAGGCACCTTTAGGGTTGATTAGAAGGGGAAAGGTCCTCCCCTCTTTCTGTCTTTTTCCACTTGAAAAAAATCAGTTTTGAAGACTACTACTCTGCCATGTTTGGCATTTCTCAGAGAACTAAAACATAGCTTTATTCCCATTCTGCTCCTTACCATTCTTCAGGTTTTCCCAGTTTCTTCACCTAAAATAGGCCCATTCATTCATCCATTCACTCATTACACTAGTACCTGCTGCTTACCTGCTGCATTCACTAGGCCTGGCTCTTTTCACTGAAGGCAAGGCCATTTTGGTGCTGGTAGCCCTAGGCCCAAGTAAAACCAATGGTAAATGACAGCAGCAGTTCATGGATCTGAAAAGCATGAATGGGTTTTCAGTACTAAAGGACTAAATGGCCTGGGGAAACAAGAAGGTGCTAAAAGGCTTGCACTGTAGGTGCTCCACTCCCTGTGGATGGCATCCCATAGCCAGGGTGTGACGATTGAAAAAGGTCCCTCTCTAGTAACATAGCATTCTGCCTCATTTAATGGGAATACCCAAGGAATAGTCTCAGAAGACTATTACATAAGGTCCACTTAGGGAAGGGAAGATGTTCCATCAAGTAAGCTGGCCTGAAGCTGACTGGAAGCCGGTACAGATCACAAAGCAGGGGATATATAGGAACATAGTTCTGCTCAATAGTCACATGTCCTGTTTTAGTCTAGCTGAAGTTTCCAAACTACGTTCAAAGGCAGCCCAGATAAAATTCATTGCAGAAAACCACCCAGGAGCTTACCAGAATAGCTATCTCTGTCCAGATAGGTTTCTAACTGTTGGATCAGCCTATACTGATAAAGAGCATTCTTAGCATTCCAGGTAGATCCCGCTAATTCTGAGTTTATTGGGCCTTATCCAGTCCATTTCCATACCCAGGTGTAATCTACTGATCCACCTAAATTAGGTTAAAAGGAGAGGTACAGCTTTGGTGCCATCTGCAGATTGGTTATGCTTCAGTCCACATCTCTAGATGATTGCCTGCTCCCAGCAATTTCATGGAGGACACAGTAGAGTCCTGTGTCTCACAAAGTTGCCTGTGTGCTCTCACCAGTCCCACTGTATCGTTTGCAAGAACAGATTGCGGCAGGTTTCGAGCAACCCAGAAAAGCTCTCCTGGATAACACTGAGGAGATGTACCACACCGAATAGGCTCGCTAATGACTTCTGGTTTGTGCTGGATCAGATGCAACATGAATGTTCCTTCAGTTGCTTTCTAAAAAGCATTAGGGCTGTTTGTAAACATTTGAAGCACCATTTCGGATTTGATGGAGGATATTGAAAAGCTGTTTGTTGTGATAGCTGCCCATGGAAAGTTTTTGCAATAGACACCTGGTGTATTAGGACTGAACAGCTGCCTGATCTTTTGTACAATTTCATTTTGAAAGTGTAGCAGAAACACAGTTCACTAATTTGTGTTGGATGAAGTTGCCCGTAAAGATACTCACAGTAGAACTAAGTTATGCATGAAGTATTATGCTTTTTAATAAGGGCTTCCTTCAGCTAATTAGTCAATTCTTCGTCTTCTACATGAAAACAGGAAATCTTCAATACTTATGCTGCATAGTTTTGAGTGAAGATAATAAAAGCTACATTCCTTGTTCCAATAAACTGAACTGCCCCATCCCCATAAGAATAAGCATGCCTGGTCTAATATAAAGCACTAACACCTCTGTGCTTCACTTGGATGTGCAGGGCAGACAAGTAACAGTATGCCATTGGCATCAAGCATTCACTACAAGCTTCCATCACTTTGCTTTTTCTAAATGATGGCTACAGCAAATGCTGAAAATAGCATGGCATTTTGAAAGAATGAATTAATTTAATATTCTAAACTGAACTGCTGCTTTCTCTATTTCGGCTGCTATTGATTAACCTTACAGACAGATAAGATGCTGTGCTGAGCTGAGCTCTCTTGGCTTGGAGCACTGCACTGTTCTGCTCATATTGGCTTCCTTAAATGTCAAGGTGGTGATGGTTAACTGAAGGAAGGCATTCAGTGATGGTGTTCAAGCAACAGAAACAATGTGGACTACTCTAATTGATTAAATATGAGGGGGGACACCCCCAAAAAAGGAATTTATTTAGAAAAAGCATGTATTTATTTTTACATGTTCAAACTTCAGTCACCTTCAAAGTACTCTCCATTTGATGCAATATACCTATTGAGGCTTTTTTTCCCCATTACTCAAAACAGGTTTTGAACATGTCAATTTGGATGCCTTTTAGTGCTTTTGCCATTTTTTATTTCACCTCCTCCACATCAGCAAAATATTTCCCTTTGGAGACTTTTTCATCTGGGGCAGGGGTCAGCAACCTTTAACACTCAAAGAGCCATTTAGACCTTTTTCCCACACAAAAGAAAACACAAAAGGAGCCACAAAACCCTTTTGACATCTAAAATGAAGATAACACTGCATATAGTATTTTTTACCTTAATGCTATGTAGATCTTCATTATGATTTAGCTGCAGCTCTTGTTCAGTCACTAAAAACTGTTATTTTTAATCGTACATTATAAACTAGTAGGGCTCCTGTCATATATTTTGAATAGGAGAACAGCTTCCTGCGGAGTCAAAGTCAGTGCTAAAGGGCTGCATGCATTAAACAGCAAACCCCATAAGTTCGTCAGCAGTAAAAGCAAATGAATCTACCCACTTCTCATTAAACGTTTGGTTTTCTTCAGAAACTTTTCTTCAATTTATCCATGGTTGGCCTGGGGGAGTGGGGAGAGTCACAGATATAGGTGTGTTTAGTGACTGATTAGCAGATAAACAGTCAAGTGCTGTGAATTGTGACAGGTCCCAAGCCCAGCTTTTATCATTCAGAGGAAGGAGATTACATTTGGACAAAGAGAATCTTTTCAGCAGGGTTTGAGTAACATGAGGGCCTGCAGGAAGCTTGTTCCACTCTTTCCCTGCACAATAGCAGAGGAATGTAGCTATTTACTTAACCAGCTAGCGCAGGGTTCCTGACTGGATGCCTCATCATCACCTATTGGTATTTTGTAACTTGGAGCAGATCAGCAGCTGTGCCGGCGTGTGTTTTGAGCAACGGAACTGCAGCAGGGGGATTCAAGAGCCACGTGCGGCTCTGGAGCCATGAGTTGCTGACCCCTGATCTGGGGAAACAAAAGTCACATGGGGTGAGGTCAGGTGAATAGGGAGGGAAGGGCACAGGGACCGTTTTTGGTCAAAAACTGCTGAACACTCAGCTGAACAAAATTTCACCACTGCACATTGTGTAAATCCAATTTTGCCATCACAAAATCGGCAAATGTGTTGAAAGAGTCTCCCCCTCTCCCCCCCCCCCAAAAAAAAACCCTCACTGAAACTGAACACAGCCTCTCACATCAACCCAGCTGGGTACACTGATGCAGATGGATTCCTAGAAGACTGGCCTAGCAGAGGAAGCCTGTACTACAAGGGGCCCACCCTCCAGAAGATAATTCCTAGGGGGGTTGGTCCCCCCTTGTATCTGTTATTCTCCTAAAGCTGTCCCTTGCTTATACCATCCAGATAGCTAAATGTAATAATGTCAATATTGTATGAGATTTAACAGTAATTGGGCTTGATTCTGTAAAGCTAAAATTATGTAAGTTCTACTGGATGTGCCTAGATTTGGGAATGCAGTATCTTTAACATAAGTACTTTATGATCGTCTAATTACAATGAATATCTAATACAGACTAGTGCCCTGTCTTTCAGGTGGCCTTTGCTTGTATCTCTTTGCCTTGCTTAAGGTAGGCTTGGCTTTAGCAAAGTTTTCTTCAGTTTCTGCAGATAGCTAGTATATACAGGAGGATGATATATTCAAGAAAACATGCCCTCTTTCAAAAAGGAGGGTATTATTGATGACTTGAAGAGAGAAAAAACCTAAGCATCTTCAGTTTCTTTAAGGCTCACACAAGCACATTTTATGACAGTGTCATGACCATAATACTATTATTAGGACATTTAGATGGAAAATCTTTCAGCAAAAACTTAAAATAATTCAATAACACCCAGCATCACAATTTAATAAGATGATTTAGGATCTAGTTATATAGTAAACAATGACAGCTTGAAGGATAGATTTGTTGACTAAAGGAATATCAAACCTGGAATTTTCACTTGAAATTTCATTTTGGATCTGGCCTTCAGAGATTTACTTGTATTTTTATCTTACTCTAACAATACAAGATGGTTAATTTCCATCTAATACAAATGCTGCTCAATTTTTGCAGTGTACTATTTCTGACAGAGTAGAAAACTTTTAATCCAAATTCAGAATATAGAAGTTGATGCACTTTGGAATTCTTAGTTAATTTCCTGAATTCAGAACTGTATCCCTTGTGTTTAATATAAAAAGCTAGTATACGTAGAATGCTATGTCTTGTTTTTATATTTATTTTCCTGTAAGTTGTTTGTCCTTGTAAACACAGTTCATGTTTGCTTGAAATTTGCATATTTTTACCATTTTCTTTCCTTCCTGCCCCTAGAAGCCATTCAGTGAAAATACTATAGTAAGCTGTTTTTCATTCTGGGATTAATATTTAATCCCAGCCTACAACACTTAAATTTTAATGACACTTGTCTGTTCTTTTATGCTTTCTGAGATGACCATATGATGATTGGGCTCCTGTATCTCCATCTCTTGTCTCCTACTCTTAAGAAAGAAAAGAAAAGAAAACCTTTTGGGGGAAAAACAAACCCAAATAAAAAAGAAGTCATGGACTACTTGTGGCTTTTCACCTAGCAGTTTGTACAACTATGTTCTATAACAGGAATAGGCTACATTTTTGTCCCAAGGAACATGTTTGCCCATTCAGCACTTAAAAGCTGAACATGTTTGCCCATTTTACTTTATTCAGCACTTAAAACCCACAGAATCACATTGCAACAAAGAAGTTACTGTCTTCTCCTAGCCCCCACTTATAGTACAATTTCTTTTGCTGCTTCTGTCCCATTACTGGTGCTTTTCAAGTGACAGCAACACCATTGGCAATTGTGCATAAATTACCCTAGATAAAGTTTCACCTTGTCAATTTCTATTCAGATTACTTATTCTACTTACTGCTCACTTTGACAGCCGAAACATAAATGGAAATTGATGAGACAAGACTACACATACACATACTGGGCAGCTATAAAAAGCACAACTGTGAAAGGCTGACCATAATAACAGTAATAAAGTACAAATGCAGTTGCACAATTTTCAAGGTTCAAGAAATGCAGTCCCGGTTGCACTTTTTTGAGGCTTCAAGAATAACAAACCATGGTGAACAGAAGAGGAGGACACTTGGAGAAGGGAGGAGGATCCGAAACAGAGTTTGCTGCAAGGAACACTGAGATACTGACTCAAGGACTGAGGGTAAAGGAGTGGTAGAGCAAGTCACAGATCATCTGTCAGGTTCTGATACTCTGTCTAGAGACAACACATAGCATTTTTGTAGGGTGGCTTAGTGTCTTGTGTGAACATGGCTATTGGCTATCAATAAGCTATTGAAACAAAAATCAAACATCTGCACTGGTTTGCTGTGCTTGAACTTTCTGCCTGAAAGGAAATCCCAGCGTATCTGCTCCACTACTTGTTTCTAATTCATTTCTCCTGTGTTAGGTATCTGCTTTTGTGTGGCAAAGCCATTGAACTGAATTATAATGGTGTCTTGCAGCAATATCACACATCACTTTTTATTAGCCTTTGTTGTCTTGTTAGGTAATGATGTCATGTCTGTAAACCAAGACAATTTGAAGTGCCTTTTATATTTCCTTATGTTTTTACATGAATTAATTATATATCATGGCTGTCAATCTAGATCTGTACCAGTCAAAAGCTATGCAGCATTTTAAGGAGGAAAGTGAGTGATATCGAGACTCAGCTACCAGCTCTTCTTGAAGCCAAAATGCTTGCTGTATCAGGTAATTTTGGATAAACTATAATGATGCAATAACATTGTATTTCCATGATGTTTTCATCATAACCTGAATGTAAGGAGATCAGGAGCTAATGCTTCTGGTTTACAGAGGCATTGTTTCATAAACAAATGAACACAAAGATGTAGGGGAATTAACATGAATTTGGTATAAATGACATTTCTCAGCGGAATACAGGTGTTGCCAGCTTCTATTTATTCAGATAAATAAAGAGCTAATGTGGGCAGAAAAAGAGCTATTTCTCTTGAGAGCGCCTGCACATATTGTTCAGAAGCAAAATATTGATACGTGAATAAGAAGCTCGTTGCCTAATAAGCTAACAATTTTAAAAATTCATAACTGCTTTTTGTGTCATGGACTTTGGATTACAGTGCTCCCCTGTTTTAAAAAAATACAGGGGCAGGAAAAAAAAAAGAATAATGTACAGCTATGCTTATAATTTGCAGACCTGAGAAGAGGAAAATCTTTCCATTAGGCAAATGATGAAGGTGTGTTTCAAGAAACCTTCCATCAAATAACATTGTTGTGACCTATTTTATTCTTGCCGAATGGGCTGTGCTTTTTGCCCTAACTAGCATGCATAGTGTCGTGCGATAATACTTTGTATTTTAAAATGAAATGAGGAACTTTCCCATCAACTTCGGACATTATTTTTCAGTGCTTCTCATCTATAACCTCACCACTACTTATCTCGGCACCTACTCCTGCTTCTCTGCTGGGTCTTACCTTCTCGGCTGCCCACCAGGGCTCTTATCACAGCTGTCTCCCTTAGAGCTGACGCTCGATCTTCTCAGAAAAGTTTTGCCTGTGAATGGGAGATTCTTGGGTCTCCCAGAGGAGATTTGGGTTGACAGAATCTTAGCTGCAACCCTGGTCCTTGATACACACTGCACAAGACATGCAGCGCGATGTAATCCCACATTTAATCAGCCATACGCTGAATGTAACATATTGGGCCCTCAGTCCAGTTCAGTAGTTTTCTGTAAAGAAGAGTTGTAATTTCAGATGGGCTGGACGTGGAGGGACGTGGGAGACTTGGTTCAGTGACTGTGCTCTTTTTATGAGATGGCAGTATTCTAGGTGGTTTAATTTGCAAGAGCTACACACACATTTCCCCTGGTTACCAGTATTCCTTCTTAAACTGGCTTCCAGTATGAAGAACTTGGCTAATTCCAGACCTAGATCATTGTTGTGATCCCATTACAGACACCCTGAAAGATGTTTCTGTTTTGGGGAGCATCAGCCACCTATAGGGAGGTAGATAGTTAAGATTTGTGGGGTAAGTTCATGGTCTGAATTGCATAGGACCCAATAACATTTGAGATTTACTCCTGGATATTTTTTATTTTCCTTCTCATCTTCTGCATGCTTTTAGATAGGATCACTTGTTGATAAAGTATCATGCATTAGTGTTTGGTATGCTCTGTGTGTGTGCGTTTGCGTGTGTGTGGACGTGCACTTATTATTATGAATGGATAGCCAGTCAGGGTGGAGGCAGTCAGAAAACAGTTTGCCACTCAGCTGCTTGCCTAAGAGAGACTGCTATTTATTCAAGGCATCCTGCCGAGTGGCGGATTGCATGGTTGAATTGTATGTGTAGTTTACTTCAGCAGAATTATGTAGGTCTTCATCGTGCAGACTTGTGAATGGCTTAGAGCTCAGAGTCTCCTGTGTCCAGATGTATCCTTCATCCATCAAATCTGCAGGCTACTTTTCGTTTCATGTATCCATTATTTTTAATTTAATTATTTATCCATACATTTCATTAAAAAGGACCCAAGAAGTCTACAGAGTTAACAATAAAAACATATAAAATTACAGAAGCAACAAATTGTTGCTAATATAGAAAACAAAAGCCTGCAAAAAGATCCTAAACCTACCAATTCCCTTCCCACTAAGGTATTTGCAAACAAAATTATTTTCATTTGTTCTCTGTAAGAGAGAAGAGCACCAGATGGATTGCTCTTGGGAGAGTATTCTAAAATCTGTGCATCACTACAGTGTTGTAGTGGTGACACATTTAAAGGTAATTAACAGTGACAGAAAAATGGATAGCTTTACATTTTAGAAATGTGATTGTGGTCTTATGATAGTGTTGCTCTGTTTACACTCTCAAACAACAGCTGGTTGCTAAATCTTGAAAGATCAAAGATCAAATCTTCATTGAACACAATCTTCAATAATGTATTAAATATGTAACCTCTTAAATGTTCGGCATCATTTAGAACATTTGAATGTTTGGAACCTTTTCCTGAATATAGACCACCCTGGATAACAAAAAGTCATCCTTATTTTATATAATTTTCAGGATAGTGACTTAGGTGTAGTACCTTTCTGTATCAGACACAGTTGATTGCAATAAAGTGCTTTAGGAGATAAATGAATATTTACTTTGTTTGTTTTTTTCCTGCAGTTGATATAATACAAAGCATTAAGTTTTATTTAAAATTACTGTTTAACATTGTGCACCGAATTTTACAATTTCTGTATAAAAAAATTTACACACATAGGTATGTTTTCTTACAGACCAGATCAACTGGAGAAATTTGTTTGAGACATCGCCCTAGAATGCCCATACACAATAATTTCGACAGTGAAATGGTTCTCTGTGAGCACAGGCCTCTGGTGTAGTTAAGTTCTGGTAGATGTAATCCTGAGGGCATAGATGTGGAGGATTGTTTTTACCGCATGATCAGTAGCCTAGAACTAAATACATCTAGCTATACATATTCATGGGAAGTGGTGCCATCGCATTGGGTATCCTACTGTGTTTCTACAAAATTTGAACATAAACTACCCTATCTTATGTATCTGTACATATTTATTTCTGTATCCATACATATGGATATATTTACTTAGCTCCTGTTAAAATTTAGATAAGTGGGTGATTGTTTCTCACACAGTGAAGAATGGTATAGCAGCATTTATGCTACAGGTCACTTTCTGTAGATATTTTCTCTGGAATTTATTCAGGTTGATAGTGATTACAATCTATTCCTGTGTGTTAATCAAGGAAGCATAATTTTCTGAAACATAGTTCTTGCCATTTTCAAAAAAGCTGTGTATCACTTCATCAGCTTTCTCAGATTTTGTGGAAGATGTCTTCTTTTCAAATGTTGGAAGAAGGTGGATGCTTACCTTGCAAGATCTGACAAGTAGTATCTGTGTTGATACAATGTGGAGATGTTGAAACAAGCAAGTCAAGCAATGAATAAATTACAATGCACTGCTTACATAAAACATGAATCTGTCATGAAAATGAAAAATTGTAGTAATTAAATTTTATTAACTAGATGTTTTCCATGAAGAATATATTTTCCACCACCAAAAATTACCTTGTCTATCCAGAACACCATCATTATTTTGTGATTTTGGACAGTGAGGCAGATTTATATATCTTCTAAAATGCAAGTCTCATGTGACATTTAGAAAGTGCCAATTTAAGTTACTGTGATTGAGGTCAGGAGTTCACCGCTGGCACTTTAAGAGAGTGGTGTGTGCTGATCCCTTGATGAGCTTTTGATATTTCATCTCAGACTTGAAGGCACATTCCCTTCATCAGGAAAAAATAAGGCTACGTGGAGCAGATTTGCCCCATGGGCATCTATTAGAGGCAAAAATGCTTATACATTATTAACTGATATATGTTGCTTCTTTCATCATAGCTTCAAATTTTGGTATTAACCTTCCTTCTGGGAATTAGTAATCATCCAGGAGGCATGAAATGTTAATAGATGGGGTGGCATCTTCCTAGCTTTAAAAATAAGAAGAATGATTAAGCTGCAACTTCTAATTAAGAATTAATGTTTGAAGGGCTTACGGAGGAATAACCCTAGCAGTAGAAGGCAGCTCACAGGTGCTATCCCCAGTCCTGCTGAGGGACGGAACCGCATGACTAAGGAAACACAAACACGGCTTTCTGGCCATCAGGCAGCACTCCTGGGCTGCTGGATAGTAGATCCAGAGAATCTGCTGCTGCATCCAGCCCCTCTAAGATCCTTCAGGGAAGCGGCAGGAGGAAGATGCTAGAGAGGCCATGCTGCTGCCCACTGCTGGTAGAGGGGACAGGTGGGCGGAGAGGGAAGTATGGAGGAGTGGGAGGCAAGGGATTTGGGGTGGTGGTGGTCAGGGCTGGCCCCAGATATTTTGCAGCATAAGACAGATTTTAAGATCCCTTCCTCCCCAGGCATGTACACAAGGCAGACAGTGGCATCTTATTTCAACAGTGGTGACAGGACAGCATGCTCCACTGTCCTCTTAAACAGCTGTCTCAGATGTCAGATGCTTGCTGGATAAGGGAGTAGGGAATATCAGCAACATGAAAAAAGGAGCCATGTATGGAGCCAGCACTTTGGAATACTCTTGCTGACTATAAGAACATATTCATGTGCATGTGTGCAGGTAATATAAGCTTGGTACATCACAGAAAAGACTCATGGCAATAACTACTTGTGTCAGTAGCTAGTTGTAGCTACTTGCAATGTGATGGACTGCAGGGTGATGATCCAGCCAGTAGGTAATTATTTGTACTTCATTTTTAAACATTACATGCTGAGCATGTTACTACCCTGCATCACTTTTTTAAAAAGAAAGTAGGAGTATAGCAATCAGAGGAGAAGAGCGAACTATGTTATAATCATTACACAGGATTTAAGTAATGGATATAGATTTTCTTGAATGTTCATCACTCAGTTTGTATGTCTTGAATATATATTACAGAAATGATGATGATGATGATGATAGATTTTAGTAATAATTTACTTCGAGGTTTCAATGTTTTGTTGCTTTTCTGGCTTTCTCTCTGTATAATGTTCTTCCAATGAATCCACAGGAGGTAATTTCTGCATTGCGAAAGACCTTGCAGAAGAAATTAAATCGTTAATGGCTGAAAGAGACCGGCTGGAGAAACTTCTCAGTGAATGGTCCTTGCTGAGTTCTCAAAATGCCCAGAACCTAGAGAGAATGAAAGAAAGTCACAAGAGACTGAAGGAAGACATGGAGCAAGGACAAGCTGCCTTTGGTAAGTAAAGCAGTTTGCCAGCTGTTGGGGGTGACAGAAGCCCGCAATTTCTGTGCTTTGTGCCATACAGTATTCCAAGCTGATGAACAGCCATCTAATTTATAGGACATTTTAAAAAGTTCTTTGATGAGGAATTCTGGCAGAACCTTTGATACATATTGTGTTGAATATGCTGTCAGCCTTAGTCTTTGTCATTCCTGCCTGGCATTTCTTCTTGGCCTAGTATATGTTGATGATGTAGCACGCTTGATCTCCCTTGGCTCATTTTCTTGTGGCCACCTGTGGTGAAGCCTGCTGCCTGACACTGAGAATGTCCTGTGCATTCAGAGCTCTTGCATATTATACACTCTGCACACATCCTTTAATTCACAGCAAATGCAAGATACCCACAATAATATCAAGCCTGACAAGAAACTTAATTGGAGGTTTGTTTCTAAGTGTGTTGTGGAAGGATATAATTCACAGCATGCATAAAGAGCTGAAAGCAATAAATTGCTATTTACATGAAAGATTCAGGTGGATTTACTGAATAGGATAGTCTTTAAAATGCCAGCATTGTTAAGAAGATTTTTTAATCCATGATCATTTGAAGGGGGCAAGGTATGAAGCAGAATGTTTTTGGTTTCATCGTGTTAGCTTAGTGTTTCAGAAGGCTTATGAGGTAGCCAGGGGACCATCATGCCAAGTCACCGAAGACACAATTATGTGCAAATTTAGACAGAAGAAAGGGCTTACAATTCCCAGCATGACTTTTTTTCTGTCTAAATTTGCACGGAGTTCTTCCTCGGAAAGGCAATCGATTAGGCTGAAGTGGCTGGAAATAAGCACAAGTGAATCATTTACAGGGAAGAGAGGGAGCTAGGGTAAAGACCTGCTCGTTATTAGCCAGGTTAATGTCACTGATAGGCTGGCATTTGTCTATCATAGTGATCTGACACTATTTGAAGTTTTAAGTATTAATGAGTCACAAAAAAGTTGCTGGTATGGCCCAGTTTCTTCCTAAGTTCTTGTGGCTTGTTAAATGGGCAAGATCCAAGCAGCCAGATCAGCATTTGGTGTTTCTGTAGGAAACATCTGGACTCATTTGTACCATATGCCAGTATTAATTCATGGGATTCTCTTTAAATTTGACTAAGTGCTTCATCTCTGGGGTGGTATAGCAATAAATCAAATAAATAAATTCTCTTTGAGGAACTATGCTCAATACCTTTGCTTCATGCTTTAAAGTGGCTTCAAGTATGGAACCCTTTCGGAATTTTAGAATGCTTCTTTATTTTTAGACTTTTTTTGCTGTAGGTTGTAGGATTATATAGGGAAAAGTTGGTACTCTGTGAAGTTTGCTGAGGTGCTTTCTATCAAGACAAAGATAGTTGTAAAATAAGGCCCTCTTCCATCTGTTTCCTCCACCCATTTTCCGTTTCATGTAAATAAATAATACTTAGGCACACGTATGCATATTTTAATTACTTTCTCTTCAAGTAGAACATACTTGAAAACTGTAAAGATAAAGAAAAGTTGAGCCACTGTTTTAATAGCAATATTTCAGATGTTACAATTACTTTGGTTTACAAGTGTGGTGATGACAATGCCCCTCTCCCTGTTAGTAGTTACCTTCTGTAAAAATAAATAATGTTCCTTAATATTTTCAGAAGGGTTATCTCCACAGATCTGTTTCATTTTTCAGAGTTTACCTTTTCTATTCCACTGTTTAAACTCTCTTAAGGTAAAACTGTGTTTAAGGAATTAGTGTGGTTGTTTTTAGAGGAAACAAGACCATGCAAGCCCAGTTTTTTTCTGCAAGAGCTGTAGCGATGCATTTCCAAACTGGGTTCTTAAACTCAGCAGAATTTATAAAACTATTCTGGAGATTCATTTTCTGAAAGAAGCAAACACCACAAATTTTGGCTGACAGTAGACATTCTACTTGGAACAAATGTGCAGTTTGCTTTTTTGAAGTCTCGACATCTCTTGCTGGTTAAGATTTTAGGCAAATTATAGACTACATAACAGTATCTGTTACATTTCAGTATATTCGCATAAAGATGAATGTGTTACATTTCTGTGTACATGTGTAAAGTTTCTTCTGTTTCTCAAAGAACAACAAGAAAGTATACCCTCCTGCATACTAAAGCCCAGTGGAGCATAAATTGCTCCAAGCAGTATCAGTAATTAAAATGTGTGATTTCCTCTCCCACTGTCCCTTTGCTTCCTCTGTCAGCTACAGCATGTCTCTCTTTAGGCAATGGTAATTTATTTAGGTCTGATCACATTAAGCGTATGATGTGTGTAACAGATTAGCTGAAAACAAAACACTGGCTCCATTTAAGTATTCTTAAACATGAGATTATTTATACTGTTGTAATTTTCCTGTTAATATTTTTTTCTGTGAACATGCACACTCCATAAAACGTGTTTTTATTTTTAAAAGGAAAGTATCCATAGGAATTTAGCTGGAGGGAGGAGTTGTCTGTAATTGTTATTTTGTTGATTGGCTGCTAGGCATCTGGATGTCCAGTTGCAATGGTGTGTTACAGCCTCATAGGTGACTGCACTTCAGCTTTGATACTTGACATCAGTATAATGATTTCTACATGTTTAAAGTGCTTCTGTGATCCATAATTCTTACAACAACCCTGCATATTAGGCAGTATTGTTATCCCCATTTGCAAAGATTATTTTTGGGTTGTGATTAGGCCTTTGTAAGGAGTTCATGGCATTTGATCTAAGTTTTTCTTGATTCACATCTCAAGCATATACTAAAAGAATGTTGGAATGTTTGTTATTCTAATACCTTCTTGTACTAATATTTCTTTCTAGAAGGTTATGAATAATTTTTGACTTTGAGACTGTGACAAATGGGAGACTCAATCTCCAACCCTGCAAGCTGGGACAAGCTGGAAGACACCTTTCGTTGTGCCATACCACCAGTTTCATGGCTAATAACCCTCATATCCTGGACATGAGAGAAGCCTTGTTTTATATTTATGGAAAAGGATAAGTCCCCTTTCCAGAACTTTATTTAAATGACTAATAAACCAGATCAATATATTGGCCAAGGAACCAACCCTCAGGTTAGGAAATAACACTAAGAACTCTAGTTTCTATTTGAGTATATTCTTTTCAATAACCCAGTGTATGGAAGAAGTTTAGAAATAGACAGATGCTTTTTTTAAAACAACACAAAACAGAATTAACTGGCTAAAATCTGTTTGACTCATCGAAGCAGCTTGCATGTTGGAGAGAGTTGATGCCTACCTGGAACACAGCAGACCAGTTTAGTCTTGACCCAAAGGCAAGCGAAGAGTTTTCACCCCTCAAATAAATAAATAAATAAATAAATAAATAAATAAATAATTAAAAAAAAAAGCCCAGAAAGAAAAACAGTGTTTCAACCAGCTTAGGTCACTCCCAGAAAGTGTGTTCAGACTGACCAATCAGGGCTGGGGATGACCTGTTAGGTGTGATTTCTGAACATACCTACTTAACCTAATACAGGGGAAATGGGAGTCAAGCTTCAGAAGCAGAGAAATGTAGGCCTATTCAGAAACATTTCTAGAAGACAGAGGGGAAAGGGACAATATATTATTTGCCATTATCAGTAGTCTGTAGTGACATGCATATACAATGCAAACTTGATAAGCTTACTTTGGTGTATGTCCAGCTGAAAAGTTGGACTGTTACCAAGTAAAAATGGATAAAAACGCTTGATTAGAAAACTTGTTAATTGAAGAGTAATTAAAATATGCTCAATGTGTTTCCAAATGGCCAAAAATGAAATACAACATGATCCTAAGAAATCAAGGTAATTTTCAGATTGACAGTAAATTGTATACAGATATCATTGCATGTTGGTTGGAACAAACTTTGCAGTTCCACCAAATGGTTTTTAAGAAGAGTTTTTAATGTTAAACCGCGTGTAATGAACATGAAATTATCTATTTGTAAGTCTGAGTAGACTAGTAAGGTGATGCTGGCTTGCAGCTTAGTCACTCATGGTTTGGCAGGGATGGCAATAGCAACCTTGTTCTTTGTATCTATGTATTTAGCAAAATGAGCAGTGGTGGAATCCTATGGGGATGCCCATGACCCTCTGAATTTGATGAATTACATGCATCTTATTAGAGTAGAGGAAGCACGAAGGGGAAAGTTGCCTGGAAAACAGCTAGACAACCGATTTTGGCATAACTGCAATGCTTTAGACTGGAATGCTACCAACATACATCATATCTTAGCAAGGCAATCTCCCTCCTCCCTGGGACACGCACTAAACCCCTTCCTTGAGGTTGCTTTCTGACCTCAGAGAAGCAGCCATTGGGGTTTTTTCTGGGGTGGTTGCGAGATGGGTAGGTAGATCTGAACATGGACCTGGCTCTTGGTCTGAGTGATTTTCCAGCTTTGAACCTGACAAACCTAGTGATGCTGTGGCCCCCTAGATACTTCCTATTCGGTCAAAAGGTTGCTATGCCCATACCCTGCGTGAATATTAAAACATGTGTGCAGAAATGAACACTACTACATGTATGTTTCCAGTAAACTGAACTCTTATTATCAGAGTCTCCTTCCTCAATCTTTAATAAAATGCATAGGAAGAAAACATCACCTTCAACTTTAATTGAGCAGCTAAAGAACATTTAGGTATCTCAGTTTATGTATAGTTCTAGAAATTATTGTCAAATTAGATTTAGCTTCTCTTCAAGACAGTTCTTAAGATGATTGCATCTGCTTCCAAACAAAAGCTGGAATGCTAAATCTGTAGGTGTAATGGATGTAAGTGCTGCTTTCTGTTCTTTCATTGTGGTTATGAAATATTTTGCACAGCTCCTAGATGCTTTGGACTGTTAAACGATCTGGCGCTTCTTTCAAATCATCTAAACACTGTTTACATAGTACAATTTCTGGCTCATTAAAAAGATCTGGAATATTTGGAGACTATTAACCACTGAGTTTCTCAGGGCCAGAGCTCCTTGAGACACATTCAAATATGTTGCCTTTCAGCAGATTTAGGCAGCTGATAAAATCTCTACGATTCAGCAAAGAGTATTGCTTATTATGAAAGCCAATTAGATGTGATAGCATCTGACTACACACCCTTTATCAAATTCTTCCAAAAGATTTGCCTGTGGCTAGTTTGGATCTCTGCATGCTTAAATAATGCGAGATTAATATGAGTATAAAGAACCAGGACAGAGAAGAGTGGCAAAACATCCCAAGTCTAGCTATTTCATGGAGGCCTTGTGGATTTAAAAGCCAAATATGAAAAGAGACCCATTTACATTTTCAGACTTCCTGCACTGAGACGTTTTGATCCTCAGAGCAAGAGTTTTACTCCACCTGATTCCAAGCCCAAGGGGAGTTCCTAAAACTCTTATTCAATCAGAACTGTTTTATTCAATTGTGTTATTCAAACTGTTTTGTTCAAACAAATTTAAGTTGAAATTGGCACAAATCCTGGAAATTGATGTTGGTATTCAAACTTTTGCAAAACAATTTTGCTAAAATTCCTTGAGATTTCAGCAAACGCCTTCTCTTTAAGCTAAAAGCAGGCACTCTCTTTACTCAGTTACTGATACATCTTGAGTACTTCATTGGGAAGGTACTGGAAGCCTTTCTGTTACTAATAAACTCTACCTGATCTGGATTAATTAGGAAGAATTCCTCTTTGTTGTGTTGCCAAACAGTTGACTGGACCTTGGTATTGATATTAATTAATAAAATTATTTAATGGAGATCATTCCTTGCACCCAGCACCAGTTAACTGACAACATAAGAATTGCCTTGATGGATTGGATCAAAGGTATATCTAGTCCAGCATTCTGTTTCCATAGTGGCCAACCAAATTCCTGTTATAGGAGACAATGTAACTGTTTTTGCAGTGGAATTCTTCTCCACTTCCATTGCCTCCTCACAATGCCGTCTGGCGGAGCTCTTTCAGGTGGTGCAAGGGCTGATACATCCAGGTCCAAAGAAAGATCTCGTACCACCCTCGAAGGCCTGCTGTGATGACTTTACCAGGCATTTCAGGGAGAAAATTGCTCAGATTCGTCACGAGCTTGACTCTTCTATTGAACCAGATTCTACTGAGGAGATGCCAACGACGCCGTTGAGTCCACAATTAATGGATGAATTTCAGTTGTTGCGGCCTGATGATGTGGACAAGGTGCTTGGACAAGTACGCCCTACCACCTGCTTACTAGACCCATGCCCATCTTGGCTACTTAAGAAAGCCAAGGATGGGATTGGGACCTGGATCCTGGAGGTGGTCAATGCCTCTTTAAGAGACGGTCGGGTACCTTCCTCTTTAAAAGAGGAAGGGATGCCAGGGATGCCACTCCTAAAGAAGGCATCCCTGGATCCAGAGGTGGCCGCCAATTATAGACCAGTGGCCAACATGCCGTTCCCGGGCAAGGTGCTAGAGCGGGTGGTGGCAGGACAACTCCAAGCACTCTTGGATGAAACTGATTATCTGGACCCATTTCAGTCCGGCTTCAGACCTGGGTACGGCACTGAATCTGCCTTGGTCGTCCTGTACAATGACCTGTGCAGGGAGAGAGACAGGGGGAGTACGTCCCTGTTAGTTCTCTGGACCTCTCAGTGGCTTTCGATACCATCGACCATGGTATCCTTCTGAATAGGCCAGTGGGATTGGGAGTTGGAGGCACCGCATGGTGGTGGTTCCGCTCCTATCTCAACGGCTGATTTCAGAAGGTGGTGTTCGGGGACTATGGCTCTGCACCATGGCAGTTATGCCATGGAGTTCTGCAGGGGTCCATTTTGTCCCCCTTGCTATTCAACATCTACATGAAACCGCTGGGAGAAGTCATCAGGAGGTGTGGGCTGTGGAATCATAAGTACGCTGATGATACCCAGCTCTATCTCTCGTTCTCCACCAATCCAGGTGAGGCAGTGGCTGTGCTGAACCGGTGCCTGGCCGAGGTAATGGGCTGGATGAGGGCCAATAAACTGAGTCTCAATCCAGACAAGATGGAGGTCCTGTTGGTGGGTGGTTCAGGCCTCAGGATGGGGGACTTGGGCCTTGTCCTAGATGGGGTTGCACTCCCTCTGAGGGACAGGGTTCATAGCTTTGGAGTGCTCCTCGACCCTGAGCTGTCTTTAGAAGCTCAGGTGATGGCAGTGGTGAGGAGTGCTTTCCTTCAGCTTCGGCTGATCCATCAGCTGCGTCCCTTCCTGGAGAATGACTGCCTGGCGACAGTGACACACGCATTGGTAACTTCCCGATTAGATTTCTGTAACATGCTCTACGTGTGGCTACCCTTGAAGATGGTCCGGATACTTCAATTGGTGCAGAATAGAGCTGCCAGGCTGCTGACGGGACTGGGCGTTGTTCTCATATAACCCCAGTTCTCCATCAGCTCCACTGGCTCCCGATTGAAATCCGGACCCAATTCAGGGTGTTGGTTATGACCTATAAAGCCCTCAATGGCTTGGGTCCTGGGTATCTAAAGGAACGCTTGTGTCCATATATGCCCTCCCGCCCCTTGAGATCAGCAACAGATGCCCTTCTCCGGGAACACTCTGTGAATGATATTAGGAGGGTGAGTACCCGGAGGAGGGCTTTCTCTGTGGTGGCGCCCCATCTATGGAATGCGCTCTCCAGAGAGGTCCACCTGGCACCATCATTATTTGTTTTTCGGCGCCAGGCTAAGACCTTTTTATTTAAAACTTATTTTAATTGTTAATTTTATTGGTTATTTATAGGATTTTAAATCTTTTAAGCCGAGATGCACCAGGTTTTAATATTTTTATTGTATAATTTGTTATAATTGTATATTTTGTTCTTGTTGTGAGCCGCCCCGAGGCTTTGTTGCAATGGGGGTGGCATAAAAATGTAATTGATTGATTGATTGATTGATTGATTGATAAATAAATGGTATAGTGTAAGTATTGGGTCTACTGCTGCTACAGAAAAACCTTCAAAGTATACTGAAGCATTCTGATTCAGATAATGATGATGAGGAGGACTTCACAGGTGAAATGCCAAGGACAGTTGAACTAGAGAAAGCGGAGAGGTGGAAGAGAGCCAGCTTGGCTCAGATACCGTGAGAGAAGCCAGAGGAAGCCTGATGAAGTGCAAGTGGCAGAATGGCAGTGACTGATATCAGACTATCAGTTGAGAAGAGAAGGTCAGTGCAGGAGTGTAGGATGGACCAAATAGTTGACTTTTAAACAACAGGAACCGCTTTAAAGGTGGGATTGCAATAATTTGATTTTGGGAGGGAAGAGGGCTCCTCAGTCTGATACCAACAATTTTTCATGTGGCTATTATTGTACTGATTGACTAGCATCTAACTAAACTTAAAGCTAGCCTTGCCAGTTTGCATTGTCAAGGCAAAGCTAAAAGAAGAGTGTCTGCTTCTGCCTTTGGAGGTGAGGAGAACTTCCTAATACAGAGCTTCTTAAGCTTTTGGGTTTTATGCTAACCCAGTCTTGTATAGTTCATTCTTTGGTAATACGTATGTATTAAGTTGCACTATCTGTAGTTTGTTTGAATAATGATTAGCAGGAATACTGAGAACAATGTGTAGGGCAATAAAGTTGGTCACATTAAGGACAAGAGGCTTAACAATAAATACGAGCACAACAAATATTACACAAGAGGGGTATGTGGCTTTTAAAAATGACAATAGCCAAATTATGGAATTGTGATTATGAGCATTTTTCAAAGTACAGGAATCAGGTAGCTCAAACTAGCCACTATGCTTAGATCTCCAGGCTGGAGGAAGCAGGTGTCTCATATAACCATTTTTGTTCATATGTTTTTGGCACATATTCCATGGTAGAGATATGAGTAAAACGATGTGTTGCAAATAGGTTCTTTGTTTGCCTTTTTAGCATTTTCCAGTCGAGGCTTCAAATATAATTCACATGATAAATCCATGTGTGAGGCCAGAGCATGTTCCATGTTTGTGCACTTCTCCCATGTACTGCTGAATAATGATGCTTCTTAAAAGAATGGTCAGTCATCCCTCAGTTTTTGAACTGGGATTTCAAGCAGTTTTACAAGGTAATTGCCATTTATTTTTAAATGAGTGGTAAATGGAGTTGACTGGATGATTATTTTATGAGGCAGAAGCACAAAAAAGTTGTTCCAAAATAACTGGTATTTCAGAAATGATTTAAAAAACTTCCCATAAAGACACATGTAAGGACCATATTATTTAATGCATTGTAACTGCTGCAAAATGGGATTTTTCCAAAATATATTTCTAAAGCAAAAACTTATGAAGCTGTTCTTTTCAAAAGATGAATTGAAATAATTTGCACCTTTCAATAGATCTAAGGTTTGTAGAACCATGGCTAGTGGATAGAATGCTGAACTTAGACTGAGAGTACCTGGGGTGATGGCAGACCCCTACTTTAATGTAATTTTACAGTGCCTCCTAGAGTATATAGTAAGTTGGCACCATGACAAGATTCTTGAATATACTAGATTTCACATTTAATCTGATCTAGCATAGTTATTCTTTTATTCTTAATTAATTGACCCTGTTTGCAAGGAAGACCTTTTTTCCTTATTGATACCAATGAAAGATCTCTGTTGTTCAAGCAGCTCACCAGTTTTGTGCATTAATCCCATTACGAAGGTCCAGTCAACAGTGTCAGTAGTAAGACTGTGAAGAATTCTTCCATTAGTCTTTCAGATCTGATAGAGTTCAGTACCAGTACAAAGGACTCTAATACATCCCTAAGATGCATCAGTGGCTGAACACCGATTGTGTATTCCAAGTGCACAAAATGTATGTTCTTCTGTACTATTTAAAACTGATTAGCTCTTTTGTGTGGCAGCATTATGAAGCCCAGCTAGTAACTAATTTTTTTGGTTTCTGGGACTCACTGACAACAGAAATGGGGTAAATCCAGTCACCTTTTCAGCATGACCTACTGGGCGGCAAAAATAAATCTCACAATACTGAGGTTTATGGTAGGCCAAACATAATATACCTTAAGAATCATTACCCATTGTAGCCGGCATCTTACAATCCCACTGTGCACACTCACATTATCCAAAGCCTCAAGGAGGCCATGTTAGTCATCATTGAAAATTAGGGTAAGCAGTGATGATCCTTGCAGATCCAGGCTGCAAGCAGCGCTTGAGGCTCTGTCTCACTTTGATGATATGACTGGAGCAAACCAAGGGAAAGTGTTGCTGAACTTTAATAAATCTTTTACAAGAACAGATGAATTCTTGGTATCTAGAAGAAATTCCAAACCAGTATTTGTGTGTAGCAGAGGAGCTGCCCCTCTTTTTTAAACTGGTTGTAAATAGGTGTGAGTCCATGTGTGTGTGTGTGTGTGTGTGTGGGGTGTATGTAAGAGACTTTGCTTTTTCTTTTTTGTTGTTGATGGCTTACTGTTACTCTGATAGAAGGAAGCAGAAGTTAACGGTAGAGATTTAATCACATAATAATCAGGGCTGGAATTTTAAATGGGACAGATCATTAACATGTTAATGAGTTTTTTCTCTTGTTGCCAGCTGCTATGTAGAAAAGGTTGTAGAAGTACTGCAGGGATGCGGCTTTATAAAACTGTTTGCTCTCTAATTTGTATATGCATTGTAGAAAATAACCTGTGAAATACTTTTGAAGTATTTTACTTCCTTTGGATAAGTATAGTAAGAGCTCATGACTTAAAGCTACAGGACACAACTAGCATAAAAGAATAGTTAAATGCTCATATTTCATTGTACTTTGTACTTCTGCCTAAGCCCCACTAAAATGAATGTGAACTCTTTTCATATCAAAGTGCTTGCGCATGAGAAGTGTCTTCTATATTGTGCTTGTTTTTACACAAGTATAATGATGTCCTTTGGTGCAATCTAGTTTACAGTTAGTCTGGTACAGAATGAGCACCTGTTTGAACTTTTCACTTGCCCCTCGGCCCTTTACAAAATTTCAGAGGGCTCTCCCTGTTGCTTTGTGTCAACGGGCACACACATGAAGAATCTTGGTACTATGTTTAAAACTCAAGGCACATTCCCAGACCAAAGAAAGCCCTAGATCTCTCGGCATTTCCCAGCCAGGCCTGTAACCGCCAGCATGCTTTCGTCTTTCTAAACATGCATAGGATTGCACCTTAACACGTTATTGTGGAGTAATCAGTTGTGGACTAGAGGAAACATAATCGGGATTAGTTGTCAAGTGTGTGTGTGTGTGTGTGTGTGTGTGTGAGCGAGCCTGCGCACACACACGCTCTTGGAGAAAGGGGACTGTCCTATCAGCAGTACATCACATGCAACAATGTTCAGGAATCAGCCAATTGGGGTGCATTTGTTCGAAGAGACAACTTAGTGCCAAAGTCCTTAGGACCCCAGGTGACCAACTAGGGAGCAGCTGGTGATGTGTGTAGTGGCAAACAAGTCTGGTAGCAACCACAGGCTGGTAAGGTCACGATGCAGGTCCACTGGAGCTGATGCTACTTGCTTACTACCCCTTTCTTTCTCCTTATATTTCAAAAACATACGCTGGATGAGTTAGCTGGGTATTTACATAGTTTAAATTTCTATCTGAAAAATGTATTTTTTCTATTACACAATGGTGCCTATTCTGAAATACAGTCATTTAGCATCAGGCAGCAGGAGCAATCTCCATTTATTAATATGGTCATAATGATGCTCCAATTTAAGTGACTTTAGAATGCATAACTGCACATGCTCTGGGTATTCCTTAAAAAAATCAGGGTTCATAAACAGGATTTTTTCCCTAACACGCGACAATATAAAATGTTGGTTGTGTTCCTCAAAACTGAAGTCATATATGTGGCTATAAACTAGGCCCCTTGTAACCAGGGTTGAACATTGCCAGGCTGCATCACTGCATGTGTTTGTTTATATTAACATGTACATCCTGCTTTCCCCCTCCATAACTGGAAGTGCTCGAAACAGCTAACAAAACTTAAACATAAAACTGCAATAACATATCAATGATAAAATATCCTAACCTCGCCAAACCAAAGAATTAAAAGCGGCAATACGACTTCAAGAAAATTAAAATTAGCAGATAGCAATTAAGACAAAACCTATTTTAGTCTCCCAGGGCACTGTGCTGCTGAACAGAAAGTCACCTTTTCTCCAGCAAAAATCTTCAAAGAGAAGCTCTAGTGTGAAACTGCTGAACTAGAATGTATGAAGTTTTAGCTTATTTATTTAGTACTTAATGTAGAAAATTTCCTCCTATATAGCTATTTATATATGGCAATTGGCAATAACACTTCATGCATCCTATGAGGGAAGATGGTCCTAGTGCACAACAGCTTTTGTATGCCACATGTTAAACTTGTTAGTTTTCGATGCAATCCTTTATTTGGTATTTAATTGTGTGCTGCTCCAGCAAAGAAGAACTATACCTGCAGCCAGGATTTTTCCACAGTTATCTATGGAAGAGGAAAGTTCTTTGTGTTCACTGCTCCTTGTCAATTCATAGATGGCAATGGGGCCTCTGTGTACAGAGAAGATTATGAGTTGGGACTGCAGCCTGATATTAGATTGGGCTATATATTCTGCAAAACCTGGCAGTGTCGAAAGCATATGAAGAAAGGCAGTTAATATTGCCCTGCCTTCTGGCTTAATCTTGCCTTATCCAGCTAGCCTATATAGAGTGTTTGTTGTACTTAAGAAAGATGCCCAGACAGAGGCAATAACTTAATCAGGGATCCTTGAGAAACAGATTTTTTTTTTTTGGTGAATTTTGATATGAACTGGCTTGGTTTGAGTCTCCTAGACGAATGTGTAGATCGGAATCATTTGGGTTTTACACTTCTCCAAATCTTGTGCAGTTTTTAGCTCAAAGGTGTATCTAAATGTGTATACAAATGCATATGTTGAGGTAAAAGATAGTTCATGCATAATATATAAATATGTATTTAAACAGAAATTGTCCTGCTGATTTTTTTTGGAAAAGTGCAGATTATCACAGAAATGGGGCAGAACAGATTTATGAGTGAACATATGAAAGTGACATGGACTAGAAGCAGGCTAATATGTGCATCACTCGACATAAAAGTGATATGTGTTTAGATCAAACCTGTTTTTTTGCCTTTAAATACATGTCCTTGTGTTGAATCCTTGTAGCTTACCATGTTGTTAAGATTATTTAAAAGAACAGAAAACGTATTTTGAAGCTAGGTTTATTGCACTGCCATAAGAATAGTTTAATTAATTTATCCTTAGATCTCATTGCCTGGGAGTGGCTTGCTTATGTATCTTCATTCAACCATGGTTAGCAAAACATCTTCATTTCCTAGATTTTATTTTTTTGTTTTGGCTGTGCAGTCAGTTATTTTTCTGATTGCTTCTGTTTAAATAAATCATTAAAAGAAAATAGTATAGGAAACATAATAGATAAGTTTCTACCTAAAGGTAGCAGCCTTTAATCATGGTATTTGTCCACTTTTAATTCACTTGCATCTCCCTTGCCATGCAGAGGAGGCAATCCACAAAGTTTAGTGATCAATCGATCAAAGGGTGCATTCTTGTTTTCATCAGAAGCCATTCTAGATGAAATAGATTTTGCAAAACAGCTAATAGAGTTGCAATTCATTAGAGGTTGAGGGTTTAGTGAATAGCTTCCATAAGTCTTAATCAGGCATTCTGCCTGCATGTGACAACTGGCGGGAGAGAAGAGCAATGACTCACTCACTAGCTGTGTCCCCATCCCCTGGCCCTGCTGTCCTCGATACATTGGTTGGCCAGAGTCCGCAGCACTGAGACAGTTTAGAATCCTGCATGATGCTGGGGAGCCTAAATGCAGACAGCAGAATCCGCCCCACAGATCTTTGCCTTCCAATGAGTTACGGTGGCTGGACCATATGATGAGCATGCAGTGGAGGGGTGGGACCAGCGAGTATATTCCTGCTCTCTGCCTCACATGCCAAGCATTAAGCACCAAAATAGGGCTATAGTTAGTCCACTGTCATATGACTATTTTATTATTCATGATTTGTTATGTGCTTTCTTGAAGATGCATCTGGGCCCTGCATCTCACAGCTTGCTGCTGCTTTCCTTGGTCTGTCTGGATGCATATTTCTGTTGTAACAAATTCACATGATTAGTATTGTTTTCCCTACTGTAAAGAGAAGCACTGCAAGGCATTTTATGCATCTGAAAGCACATGGGCCTCCTGTCCTCTTGACATTAATTATTGCCATGAACATAGTGATTAGAAGCTATTATATTTTACTATACTGAAATTTGCCATATGCTCAAATCACTTGCAATCCGTTTGGTCATTAAGACTGCTAAAAATGTCATAATTGCTTGTATGTGCATGGCTGCAATCAAAAAACAGTGCAATGAGTTCTATATGCCCTAGGCCGAAAAACTCAGGGTAGTTTAAAAAGGAGTTTGTGATGTGGCATAATGATTTCTTTTTCAAAAAACCAATAGGTTCACTGAGCATACCGAAGCACTCAAGTGCACCTTAGGGAACTCATTGAATCCTGGCCAAAATGTTGCAGAGCAGTCTTTGCAAATTGTTCCAGACTGCCTATGAATCTTTATATTATGTTGCATGTTAACCCATGATAACAGTATAAGATAAATATTAATGTGAAATGGTATATTTCTCCTCATGACCAAGCTGCTGGTCATAAGGCATTAGAAAAGTTCAGAAAATGGCCAATTTGCAGTTTTTCCAAATTGCCCGCATGGCCCTGTTTTCCAGACAGAATTGGGAATAGTGGCTCAGTTTACATGTGGCTGATGAATTAAAATATGTTGACTTATTTCTCCTACTGCAAATGCCAGGAGGATTATCACGATTACTGTTTTCAGTGCAGCTGTTGTGTTGTGTGAAACTGGGCAGGGTGGCCAGTTTGACATGGGTAATAAGCCTTCTAGAACCTGTGGTCTACTGTAGAGTTCTTGGTGGCTTATTACCCCGTTCTCACAACATGGCAAGTTGTGTGGTCAGGTGTTAAATATGCTGATTCCCCTGACATGTGGCTGGTAATTAAATGTTCTGCATTGAACCAGGTCACTATGTTGGGGTCTCCATCCTCAACATGCATAAGAGAACCTGCTGAGCAGTACTTGGAAATAAAACAGCACAGACTATCTTGTCTTGAGTACTCCTGAACATTTTATCATGACAGTGATACTGCTTCTTTGTGTGAATAAAAGCCTGATAGTTTTCTGAGATATGAAATTTCATCTCTGCTCTGACTGAAAAGATTATGAAGCATGAGCTGAAGTCGTGAAGTTAAGGCCAAAAGAATCTCTTGAGGGATAAGAAAGCAAAGATAGATTTTTAATATAAGATTTTCATTTTAAGAAAAATGTTTTTAGGCTCCATTGTTGTTGATTCACAGTATGGGCTTGGGTTCAGATCTAGGAAGTATGTTCTACACATGTTTAAACCTAAAATATTTAAATAGGATAAATATTTTAACCTATGAAATATTTAAATAGTTGTAAATATGAGTACAGTTTTTAAAAAATCAGTATTCAACATTCATCACAATTTTTGTCACAACTATGAAGTATTGGCCAGATTTACACACAACAAAACCTCAGAGTTGAATGTGAGTTGAACCAACGGTTCTATGTGAACTGTATGTTTGTTAACCATGAGCAACCCATGAGGAGAACTCATTGTTTTTTGTGAAATGTCAGTTGTTTGAGGTTAAGCTATAGTTTGTTAGTGTAACCAGGCTCATACAACACTCAACTCACAGCTTGTTGTCAACCTATGGTGCAGTGAGAACTGAGCATCATCTCTTACTCAGCTGCTTCATAGCCCTGATCAGGTCCTGTTCCAGTACAGTCTTCCTCCTGGTGACACCACCACATCTCCAGATCTTCTGACCCTAACAAGAATATCCCTGATCCAGGAAAAAAGATGATTAGTTTGAATTGAATAAAAGGGGAGAGAAAGCGAGAGTGAGTGAGTGAGAGAGAACCATTGGGTTCTCTCCAGCTGGGTTTCTGTCCAGGTGAATGAGGTGGTGTAGAACATTTTATCGTCCAAATCTTCTTTTCATCCAGTTCTTTTTCAGTAGTAGGCATTCAGCACAGTTCTAACATTTACTTTGAGATGCATATTGAATGGCATGTACTATAGAAGATACCAAATTGCCATTGCAATGCATTGGTTCCTTCTGAACAGTCATAGGAAATTGCTTGTAGGTTCTAGGGATCATTTTTAAATGAAAAGTGTTTCATAATGAACTCTAGAGAACAATTCCTAATGATTGCTTATATAGCTTATATTGCTTATATAGGAACCATCTCCAAATGGTTGAACCTAATGGAATACGTTAAACCTAAGAAGCCTGGAGGCTCACAGGATCATCATGTTGTGCAGGATCTCAAGAGGCAGCCTTCTCATTACAATTCCAGATAGTGCAGTGAAAAGCATTATGGACTCTCTAAAGAAGGAAGTAGAATACTTGGAGGACAACATATTAGTGACTAGGGAGAGTCAAAATGAAGTATTGTCATGTATTATAAGGGTGTGAGAGACAGAAGCTGACAGAAACCAGAGTGCAGAAGGAAAATATTATTTTGTTCACTTGACTCTGTTTTATGTTAATTTTTCCTTTGTTCTGTTTTTTTCTATGTAATTATGTTAGAAAAATAAAAAAATAGAAAAGAAAAGATTAAATTGAGATATAGAATGGAGACTCATCAAAGTACATTCAGAAGAAAAAGGAGGATTAGTGTGTGAGGAGTGTTTGTGAGAAGAAAGAGTGAGATACCTCATCAGTTATTATACATTGTTTTATTAATTAAGGAAATAAGTTACTGAACATCTTGAAACCAATATGCTTGTTGTACAAATAGAGTTTTATTTTGTTTATTGTTAGCTCAGATTCATGGGCTGTTTGAATGCCAGTGTCTCATCCACAGAACCACATAGCCCAGCAAAGGAGCCTTATCGCTTCAGCACACCATTGCCTATTATTTTGAGAATTTAAAAAAAACATTGCAGGAACTGGGCCATCAACACTGGATAAAGTGTTCCGAGATTTCAGGATTTTGGTTTGATTTTGAGATAATGACTTTGGCTTATTTCTTCTAGTTGAACTAAAAAGTACTGAACTGAAAGCATGGATCCGAACTGTATGGATGAGATGGCCATGATAACTTTCAATTATATTAGTCTTGGATATATACATCTTTACTACTGCTTCTTAAGCAGTTGTTCCCTGCATTAAAGACTGTGGGCCAGTCTTTATTTATGGTTTATTTAAGTCATGGTTGGTTGTGGTATATGCAGGCAGTTGTTCTGAATATTCAAGTTGCAGCTACAGCTTATCACATCATCTAAATCTGAGTGGTGGCAGTTATGTGAGAATTAAACAACCCTTGCATGGTCTGTTCTAGGGTTATGCAAAGTTACTTAACCCTTGCACAAACCCACTACCCAGGTTCAGATGACATGGCAGGCTGTGGTTTAAATATTAAAAAACACTGCGGCTCACCATGGTTTAAACAATCTATGGTGGAAAGCACTGATCATGTGAATCAGGTCTGTATATGCTTGTGTTGGATGGATTGAATGACACTGGAAACCTGTGCAGTACTGGCAGACTTCTTTTAATGGTTTTAGTGGGACTTAAGCATGTTTAACTTTCTGTGAATTGCATTATGGAGCTACAGTTTTCACCCACTCATGCATTCTTGATCCGTTTTACAGTCAGTGGAATTACTTCATTTATATCTGAGTGCTGCATGGCAGGCTATTTAGATACCTTCTATTAGTAACTTCTTTGTCAACAGAGTGGGCTGGTTTGCAGGATCAAAGTAAGTCACTATAACTTATTGAAATCATGATGTGTGCTGAGCATAAGTTCCATAATCACTACTAAGATGTGGCTTGTCATGTCATGCAGATAGTTTGTTTGAGCAGGAAACAGGCCTCTCGAAACCCTACAATAACCCATGAGTATTTGGAGAGTTGTTTTCCCCTCTAGCAAACATGTGATGTATGGTCAGAAAAGATCATACGTTGCGGCTAGGTAGGGTTTACTGAAGTTGGGCCTGGCCAGTCCACACTGCAGTTTAGATACGGTGATTGTGCCAAGTAGGTCAGTATCTCAGATTCAGATACTAGTTGCTGGTTTACGCTCAACAGTTGTTTCTTTTTAAAACCAGGAGTTAATGTTCTGTGACTGAACTAAACTGTTTAGAAGCCTTAAAAATATTTTATGGTAAAAAAGTGGTTTAGGTGGTTTGAAATCAAATTTTCTGAAATGTTCTCTAATAAGAAATAGGGCAACTGAAATCATGGATGCATTACTGTATTATCAATGCAGTTGTTGGTACTATGTAGCAACTTGTAGTGAAACATTGTGTAACTTTGTTCAAGAATTTGCAATTTCTTTCATAGTTGAATTGCTGCTGTCTTGGTTTTTGCATCTGGCCTTAAGTATATGTGTGCCACATTTCCTTTAGTTGTGTCCCACATTAGGAAATTATTATGAGGTGTGGCATTAAACAGTCTGCAGCAGCATCACAGAGATCTATTCTGCTGCATACTTCCTTTTGAAGACGGTCTCGGGGTATTTTTGCTTAGCATCTGCTTCTTTCCAGGCAGGAGTGTGAGAGATCTCTAGGAACTCTGTCCTGTGCAAAAAAGAAAAGAAAAAAAGTAGCAAGCTTCAGCAGGAATAAAATAAAATGAGTCATTCTCTAAATACTATAGCTTGGATCCAAATGGCCCCTAGCATAAAATTCTGCTCATACAAGGGTGAGGGAATTATTTCTCCCAGCATCCCACTGTAATGGCAGCCTCCCTCGCACATTCCACAATATTTTGGAGGCAAAGCTCTCTGTGTGCGTACAAAAGAAGGCCAAAGCTGAGAGAAAGAGACTGGGAAGTTCTGTTCTAGCAATAGAACTTGACTTCTTATTGTTAGAATCTGAGCTGAATGTGACTTCCAAACTTTTGTGCCTTCAGCATTTTCACTGTGATTGGACCTGCATAAAATACTTGTGGCATACCTGCTTACAGCTTTTAGTGCCACCTCTTCTCCAGAGTAAAGATGGAGTATTTGAGTGGGATGCTGGAATGGGATCAGAAGGTTTTTCCGAGAGTGTTCTGAGAATTATAAGAGTGTGATATATTTTATATTTTCTTATACAATCTAGTAAAACATTAATAACAATAAGTGAATTTGTTGAAAGGACATGTGATGTGAGATCATAAACACCAGTCCCAAGATACTGGATCGCAGAAAGAAGCTTGTTGAGTTATTTTTATATGTTTAGTAAAAAGTCAGATGTCTCTAATGTGCAGGGGAATATGGCCTTTCAGAAGCTAAATTGTAGGGAAATTCAGCAAAGTTAAATGTTGCAACCCTACTTTTGACTGGAGCATGTTTTAGGGAGAATGTGATACCTATATTACAACAATCACACAGTCTCCCAGTTCATTTTAGGCAAACATCCAAATGCTGGCTATAACCTAAAAGTCCTCAATCGCTTGTGGCTAGGTTACTCAAAACCATCTGTGATTATGTAAATGATATCCAGAACTGGGAGCCCATGTGCTTGTATCATGAAAGTAACATGGGATACTCCCGGTAGATATGGCCAAGATGTGGAAAGGCCTGCTTAGTATTCTGCCTGACCTGCTGACCTGACTTTTTAAATCGATGTCAAATGATATTATACTGATGATAAAGAGAAGAATAAAATAAGAAATGAAAATCGCATTCTATTTATAGTTCATAGAATTTTCGTAGAAGTCACCACTGTTACTGTTCAAAGGAATTTATATTCTAGGAAGTATTTCAGGAAATTGTGCTAGTTTCTGTTTCATAAGAAAAATATATTTGTTGCAGAAGAAATCCAGTTCTGTGAAGTATTCAACAGGAGTTGATCCTATAGTTGTTAAAAGGTTTATATCAATAAAGTAGATAAAAATAACATTTTAAAGAACCTGAGCCTGTCCAAGGATAACTTTGCCCAGGTGTGATTTTTACTGAGGAAAATTTGATCCAACTGTTTGCTTGTCAAAAATTACTATTCCTGATAGGATTGGTTTTAGTGCTGAAATAATGTCACTTTGCTGCAGAAAATATCAATAATACCAATTTAGACTTCTTTGTATTGTGTAAGATGTTTATCTTACTATGACTTTTAGAAAGCAACATGTGTGCTAGATATATTATCAACCATATCCTTTTTACACTAAATAACACACAATTTAAATGACCCGGTTCACTTGAATGCAGTGTGATTAACAAGCCACGGTGGTGTGCTAACCCTGCTGTGCATGCCAGCCAGATTTCTCTCATGAGACTCATTGGTGTGGTTTCCATGTAATGCAAACTTGTTTGCTGGGGCAGAAACCTTCAAATAACCCATTGGCTGGTGTGTTATTTCGATGTTAGCTTCCCCACTCCCCCAGACAACACATGCCATCTGTGTGCAGGAGACACAGCAGGCCACTCCAGTGAGGATTGTTAGGAAAATCTGGCTGGCATGCAGCCGGCCCTTGCTGAGATCGTGTGTGCTGTCATTACTTGCTGGAAGTTCAATTTTTGGGCCTTCAGTATTTTGCATGCTATTTTGTATGCTTTGCTAATTTAGAAGGTGGGCATGCTGCCATGGGACTCTGCAGAGTATTGGCTCCCCTTGCATGCATATATTGCATTTTGAATATACACTAGGACGCCATCTGTGGTTAGGGGTACATATTTGTTCCTACATTTCTACACTCTGGAGTTTTATGACAACAGAGATATTTTAACAATGACAGTTACGGATGGTGATCCTAGAATGACCTAAGTGACCTTTAGGCAAATCATAACAAGTTTGGAACGTAGTGTTTTATAAATCTCATGCATGGTTGCCTCTTGGTAACATGTGACCTAGTTGCATTAACATTTTGGAAGTAACGTCTTAAATGTATCATGCAAATGAAGAGTGATCAATAGTATATTATGCACACATTAGATTATTTCTTCATCAGATCTAAAGATGTTGAGATTCAGTTTTGTAAAAGTTTTTAGACAGTTTTGAACTGCAGAGCTTTCATCTCATTATAACCTTTATGGTCTTTTAAAATATTCCTCTTGACCTTGCTGGGAGGTAGTAATGAATGTGTAATTAAGCACTAATAGGTTTTCAGAGAAGAGCAATGTTATTGTTTCCAGAGGGACACCAGGGGGCACTGTTGTAGCACTAGAAAGGCAAACTAAAATGATCTGGGGATTAGAGATTATCATATGAAACTTCAAAGTAGCTGCTCATTTATTAAGTTTACATAGCTAGCTTTGATTCCTGAAAAAATGCAAGGGGGAGGAAAAAGTAATAACAGATACATCTTCACACTTACATTCCTTTCTGCCAGTAAGACTGTTTCTCTCTCTTGAAAGCATTTTTCAAAACAATGATCTTTTGTTTCAAATTACAGTGTATTTTGATGTTGGTTCTGCCTTAATACCCACCTTCCTATAATACTGTCATCTTAACAAAAATAGATAAAAATTAAGAATGGTAATAGTGGGTGTTCTATTTAAATGCTCAAATTCATAGATTATCTTTCTGTAGTTACATCCATGGAACCTGCACAATATCAGGGGAGGAAATGTCCAATTTAAAATCAGGACATTGTATAGAGTGAAATTTCAGAAAACCTGAGATGGTGAAAGGAAGACTGCTCAATTAATTCAAAAAATTGATGCGTCCTTGTGCTGTTCTGACTTTAGTGACTTGTGACTGGATCCACAGGGATACCCAACCATGTGGGTTGTTTAAGTGGCAGGTTGAAACTTTCAAGTGGGTCATGGCCTGGCCTGAAGGGAACCCACTACTTGTTGTTTTGTTTCGTTATTTTATATGAAGGGAAATGGCAGGAGTGGGTGTTGAAGAGAGAGTGGAGAGGGCAGGATTAAGGTACCAACTAATGGTTGAGTGGCTCTCCCTAGCTTTAGTCTGATACTCTAAAATGCCAGCTTCTAAGCATGTATTATCTTGCCCATTTTTATAGGCAGCATTATTTACCCATTATGACACTCATTCTTTCACAAGCAACTTGGTTTATCTTGGCAGGAAGCCTCAAATTTCTCACATAAATTACACTTGGTAAATCCTTAGCTACATTTATAAGAAGCCTCTCTGGCAATTCCTTAAAAATGATCACTGTATAAGACATTGATTTAAAAAAATTCCAGGTACTAAAATGTTCATATTGTACTCAGCACTTGTAATGCTGTTTAATCTGCTGTGCTGCGGAAAGTGCCCCAGCAGTGCGGATGAAGGCGTAAAGTGAATGCACTTGAGGTCCTCTAAGCAAGAAGAAAGCAAGAATGCTTTCCAAGGGCTTTTGCATCAGAAAGGCTGGATACAAAGGTTTTAAGAAATGAAAAATAAATAATGTCAGCTGGTATGAGACAGCACTTGAATAACTGCTTTGAACAGCTTTGATTTGGATCAGCTGGTGAATGGGTAATGGCTAACTGCCAGGGAAAACAACTTCGGGTTGCAGGGCTGCATTTTCAAAACAAACAACTCATTTTATAATTTCCATCTCCTTCCATGTTTATTTATTTATTTATTAGATTTATATCCCACCTTTTTTTCTTTTAAAGAACCAGTGTTCTTTAAAACTCAAACACCATTCTCCTGCTGCTATCCACAACAACAACCCTGTGAGGTCAGGATGAGAGTCTGTGACTGGCCCAAGGTCATTCGGTTGGCTCCATGGCTGACCAGGGACTAGAACCCAGATTGCCCAAGTCTCAGTCCGGCATTCTTCATTACCACACCGCACTGATCCACAGAGGACTAAAAACTCTTCTACATGAAACTCTTAATTCACTGTATCTAATTTGGGATTCTTTACAAAATTGAGATCTGAGCACTATGTGAAGAACATTTCTTTTCCTGCTTTGCAGATTCCGCTAGGTGGCAGTGTGATATAATAGAATATCTCTTATGGCTAATGGGATGGGATAGAAATCGAATAAATAAATAAATAGCACAATAAGAGCTTTCTACAGGAGACATTTATTGTGAGCTCATCACTCCTTATTCATGGTTGTTTACTAGTTTTTTAGATTAGCATCACTCCTCAGTTATCATCTGTTTTTAAATTGTACCTTCAGCCAGTTCTTTTAGAGCAAGAAAAATGTAATATTAGAAAGAAAATGCTTTTTCTGAGTGCATAATTGTGCTATTCCTCTATACTACAGTGCCATCTAGGGGTAATATAGCAAAAAAGCAGGAAAGAAACACTTTGGCTTGGATTTCAGTTCTACAATAAAACCATAGATACCTTGGGATCTTAGGACTTTAGGTGGAAAGGAGGAGAAAGCTTTTGTTCTGCTGTCCATCCATTATGAGCTAGAAGAACCAATATCTGATTCTGTGTATAATGTATATCGGCATGTTGTAACGATTTGGTTGTATACATAAATTATGTTAACATCAAAGTTTTAAAAGTCAGGGTCTTCTCCAACATTTTGGCAGTAATGAAGATGCTACTTTTACTCTGAAAATAAATTTGAGCAATTTCTTTATCTACTTCTTATAGATTGCAACTACATGATGGTTACTGTACATCTTTGGCATTTACATACCTGCTACTTAAGTCTACATTTAGGAGTCAGTCAGGTTCCTTTGTAACTATTCCACTCTTTCACTGGATCTGCTTTAATATTCTGAAATGCAGTACTGTGATCAGCAATATAGGTGCATTTATAGTACCATTGTGCTTATTTTAGTGAGCTGTTCTATAGCATTAGGATTAAGCATAAAAGGGAGAAACATTACACTATTAAAATTATTAATAATTTTCACAATTCCTGGATAAGTACATTTGGGAAAGTTTTGTCCTAGTGATACAGATGCTCTGTAATAAAGAATTATTGAAACTGTTCCATTCATCATGTCAGTATGAAAGCAAGAAAAATGATCTTGGGATTAATCTAGAGTCTATCTGCTTGACATATGCTGGTTGCCTAGTTTCTGAACTTGAGACATTGATATAGTATGCCATGTAGCTCAAAGGCTTGGCAAAATGATTTATACTTTTCCTTGATCTGTAAGTGATTATAGGAAAAACATTTTAGGTGAAGTATTATTGTCTGTGAGAATCAGTACAACTATCTTGGACAATCATTGGGTTCAAAATTTATTTGGTCCAATATGTTGAATTATGCATCTGTTTATTCTCACAGTATGATTCTTTGCTTGTATGTTAGCAATGAAAAATGACAGATTAGTCCTTATTGTTCAGCTATTCTTTCATATATTTCTGAATTCACCATATTGATTTTACTGTATCAGAGCACTGCAAATGTTGGCCATTGATTCAGTGTCATTGATACAACATTTTCTTGCAAACCAAGGTCACTGTGATTTTTATCTTACTGTTGGTTGACTTTCACTCATAAAATAACTATTTCTGCAGCTGATACAGAATGAAATAAAAGAATTGGTTGTTAAAATGTATAAGCCACCCTCATTGTAAGGCTAAAATACACATTTTAAAGAGCTCTTTTTCCTTTTTGTATGGCCTTTCATTTTCAGACCTGTAGGACAGGCTACAGCAGTGAATTTAAGCTACAATCCTGCGACTGTCTAGACAGAGCAAAGGCATGCAACTCCAAGAAGCACCAGAGAATGTTAACTACTCTGTCTCCCAAAATACAGGAGTGCAGAGTCAGCCAAATTGGTTGTTAGTAGTCAGGTTCAGTCCTTCCTGCTCTGAAAGGAATTCTTTTTGCAATGCATGATGGTCCTATGGCATTCATGGTCACAAATTATGGGGATGGCCACTAGGCTAAATTGCTTTTCTAAAAGGATTAGCCAAGCCTGTGAGAGATAGAACTGTTGATGTACAGTACACCTATAATCATCAAATAAGAAAAAGATAATTGCAATCATACTGTACTTCTGAACTTTCTCATGGTATTAGGCTACCTCACTTACAGAACTTTTATGTGTTGCAGTAAAGCAATTCTTAAATTTATATTGCTTAACTGTTAGAAATGTTCTGTAAAATTAATCACTGGAATGACTGGAGTATCTGTCAACTAAAGCTCTATCGTAATTTATTATTCATAGCTGTCTTTCAAAAGATGCCAAAAAAAGACTGTCCAAATAGAGAAGACATTGTGGTTTGGAGCAATTCATATATTACAGTCAGTTGTCCTTATGAGCCACAGAGAGAACACAAAGATCAGGCAGACTGACCCGCAAAGCTGGATTTGGATTTTACCGAGAGCTGATCCTTCTATTAGGCAGTGTGAAGTGGCCAGTCCAAATTATTATTATTATTATTATTATTATTATTATTATTATAACATTTCTATGCCGCCCCTTGCCGAAGCCTCGGGGCGGCTTACAACACAATAAAATACAATAAAATACAATAGCACATAATAAATTGCCATTAAATACAAAAATACAAAAAATACATTGAGTTACAATGTATTCTGAAAGGTAAGAAGGAAGGAGAGCTGTCTGTGCCACATGGCCTCTCCTGTGCCCCATAAATTAGCATCTCACAGGTGCAGTGGAGGAGGCTGTAGCATCATGAGTGTTGGAATTAAATTCATCTGCCAGACTGGTTGGCTTTTGTGTATGTAACAAGGAGGTGCCATCTTGGCCTAAGCCTGAGGAACAAATGGCTTGAGCTGGCCCTGGTTTTACTTCAGTTTGGCCATAGGTATTCTTTTGCTTGCAAGGTTATAACATAAGGGGTCAAACCATGGGTTTCACATAAAATGTAGGTTTTGATAATGTAACGTAACAAACTTAGTAAAAAAAACCAGCCATAAAGGTAGAAAGATAGCAGGAGTGGCTTGCCTAGTGTATTCCACAGGGTCTCACATATGGCTTTTCTACATGAGACATTGCACACAAGATTGCTTATCCACTGTTGTTTGAAGGTTTTTTGGATGACAATGCAACCCTCTAGTGTTCTTTCGGTGTCTAAAGAGCACTTTCCCTTTTGTTACAGTAGGGAAAATGAAGTATTAAGGTTTTCTACACAAGGCTGGTAATTTACTGTATTTACTTCGGTTTCCTTGCAGAATTGAGATCCAAACTGTACACAAACCGCTCTTCCTTTCCTGCTTTTCCACTTTATAAACCGTAGGTGTTGCTGTGCTATAGCAGAATTATGCAATCACACAATTGAAAATACGTTTTCCTTTGTTTTTAGAACTAATATTCTGAAGGGCTTCCTATAAACATCCAGTTTCTCACTGTGGGAACAGACTGCTGGGCTAAATAATAGAAATATTTTATGATATATAATAATAGTCTTTTGGTCTGATCCAGCACAACTGCTCTTATAGTATTTTTGGCAATCAAAAGGTGTTTAGATACTTTGGGAGGGGGGTTCAAGTGTAGTGGACTGCAAAGGAGTCATTTGAGAGTGGGAACTTTGAATGATGGAACTTGATAGAACTGAAGGAGTGAAGCCACTATTCATTAAAAATGTGAATGAAGAAGGCATTCTTAAACCTCCCAAAGTTACGGAAGCTCTCTCCCTTATTCAGCCCTGTAGTATATCTGTGTAATGCAAAATTGGACCGGTGCTGTTTCCTATATCTTCTAGCTGATAATAACTTCTTTTGTGTCTAGTTTTTCTCTCCTGTTTTCTCCACCTCACCACCCCAATACAGGCAGGCATTTCTGCACTCTTCTTCTTTATGAAACTATTTAATCATCAGAAAAGCTTGGCAAAGTTAGAGGAAAGGATACAAAGAATTTTCATAGCACTGTCATGCGGCCTTTATTGCTTTTTCCTTTTTACTCTCAGGTTCTTAGGAAAAATTCAATGTTGTTATTGCTTTCCTGTCAAATAACGATGAGATTAAAGCTGTGAAACTATTTGCAGAGACCTCTGGAGTTTGAAATATAATTAACTTTCTTTTCTTAAAAGAGTTCATGACATATATTTATTGCAAGAAATTCAAGAAGTGCCTAGGCCTTAGTCTTGACAACACCAAGCAGTTCTAATTGAGTTTAATTTAGATTCTTGGCATCAAGATTTAAAGTAATATACCAGTAAAAATTATATTTCTGCTCCACTGGAATACATTTAGAAAAAATCACTCTCAGTATTTTATGTATTATTTGCATTTTAAACTGGTGCCTCTTTCTTAAGATCCACTGTAAGACTATGAGAACCTACTGTAAGAGGAATATTACTGAAAATTATAGTAACTCCATTGGTGCCAATGCCTAATATTAACAAAGATTATGCAATTAGAGTAGAACTTGCAAATTCATCAGAGTAAAGTTCCAGCTAGTACAGTGTTCTCTTAACACATTGGCCAACCAGCTGTCTGTGGGAAACCTACAAGTAGGTGAATACAATGGTACCATGCTTGGGTTATGCATTGGTTATGAAAATCTGCCCATTGTTTAACCCTCACAGAATCCTCAAGGTGGGTTTGCACAGCAAGAGAAGCTCTGATTGGGGGTTCCATGTGCAACCTGGTGTCTGCAAGTGCTGCAGTTCATCATACATTAAATAACTTGTGAGGAGCTGTGACATCAGTCTGGTCAGTGTCTACATGATGCACAGTGTAAAATCAGCTCTCTAGCATGATTCTTCTTTACTAGGGTAAAATAATTTGCTTGGCAGCAATCTGCTCCTTGAAGCTTGCTAATCTCTGAACGGGCAAAGGAATTTATTTTATATGTTATTCCTATGCTATGCTTTCTGGTGGAGATCTCAAAAGTGGAAAAAAACCCTTGATACAAACTGGGAGCCATGCTTGCATATGTTTATAGACATACAGACACTATGGGGGAACTGGGAGTAAAGATTCTTGTGTCCCTATGAAGAGTTGAGGTGGTAGGATGAATAATGAGAAATGGACATTTATTTATCCAATATACATCATCAAAAATTGAGAAAAGAGGAGAGAGATGTACATATACATTTCCACAAGGAAATTTTATTCACAATTGTTTATTTGCAATCATTTACTACATTTTAATTTTTTTAAAGTGCACTGTACCATAATGAGAAGAGTATGACCAGGCCACCTGTGTGTCGTCTAAGGCAGCTATGGCAGCCTCTCAAACAGTGGAGTGCTTCAAACAGAGCGCTCTTCTCGAGCACCCTTTCAAATGGACTATTATCCTCTATGAAAAGGACACATGGCCACCTTAACTAGCTGCACTTTCTTACAAAAAGCCATCTTGTGCTTTGAGAGACCATAACATTGAGAGGTGGCCAGGACAAAAAGCAAAACCTCTTGCATGAATGTGGTGCTATGAGTGAGAATGCAGTTTTGCATTTATTTATTTATTTTATTTCTGTACCACCCGTTAACTGAGATGGTTCTTTGAGCAATTCCCAAGATTAAAAAAGCTATATCTCCGTTATCTTCTTTTCATGAACAAAACTTCCAAAAAAGGCTTCTTTCGTTTCAATATTTTTGTGGCAATGTTAATGCTAGGCAAATTTCCATGCAAACGTGAATACACATGAATGCTTGTGAAATTGACAGCTCTTTAAATATTTTGAAGCCATAAAAATTTAGTCTGAGAAACATTCGTATTTTTAATGGCTAAATGCCAGTAAGAATAGTGCATTGTGAGTACGACAGTTAGTGAAGAGTTTGTGAATATAAACTGAAGTGTATTCACAGAAACAATAACTAACTGTTTGAGTTCATGGCCCTATTTATAAGCATGAAAGTCTGTAGATAAGTAGTGCAGAAATAGCTTTAATAAGGCAGACAGATGGTATGTCAGGCTAAGTATTCTGAGTATACTATTAGTTCTGATATAGCAGAATTCCCATTATCAATAGTCCAGTTATGTGAATAATGTCCCCACACCCATGCATTTTTTTCTTCTTGGATATGTGATTAGGATCAGCTTTATTGATGTCCCCAGTCCTTTATTATACTACATTCCATCAGTTGTAATGCAGTGTAGAAAATGGCCTATTGCGGAAAGCAAATTAAGGAGTCTTGACATTCCAAGATTTATGCATCGGTCCTTATGTCAACACTTTCTCTAGGATTTAGAAGCTTTGTGTATTTGTTGGCTGCCTTTAGTACTGTGGCTAAGGAAACAAAGGGAATGAAGGAGCAGAGCAAAGAAAACACAAGAAATGATTAATCACAACATGGAGAAAATGCTATCACAGTTCTGGGATCTCTTTGGCCATACTTGACAAATACTGACTGAGCTCATGATAACCCACTGTTGCTTATAAGCAGATAAACCACGGTGGGTGAACGTGTCACCTGAAGCCACCGGTGGGTTGGTTTATAAGCAATCCTCCATGTCTTGTGCTAGCATTTAAATAACCTACCATTTTAACGTATTTTCTGAACCCGGATGCTACACCATGGCCAAGCCAAAAATTAACAGACTGGCAACACTCCATGTCCCATCATCAATTCCCTATAGGAACAACCCTACCCTTTCTCTGGCATCAGCAGGAACTTCAGCAGGCCTTGTGCAGGGCTTGGGGAGGCAGTGTGCAGTGCAGTAGCCAAGGAAGCAAAGCCAAGTGGCTAGACCTTATGAGCCAATCTCACACCACACAAAGCTCCCCACTGCCAGATCACTCGGCCACCAGATGCACATCCTAAACTTACTTGCTTTGGGGTGGATAGCAGTGGGAAGGGCATTTCCTTCCTCCTCGCTCCTCTGATTTTTGATTCTGCAACCCTGGTATAAATCTTCCCAAATTTGGTAAAGCACATAATCCACAGATATCTGGAACGCTGTTGCAGAGATTGTGTTTTCTTCCTTTCCAATTATAATTTTGTAATTTTATAAATTTTGGATAAAGAAATATAAAGTAATTGATGATTTTGAATTGTTTGCTTATAAATTATAGTAAGTCATAAATTTTGCTGGGGTCTAGGAAGTGCACAGACTATTAATAATTTAATAATCAACTATGGATGGATGTTTTAATTTTGGATACTGGAGATCAGAATTTGGATTTCTGCTAAGCCGTGAAGCTCACTGGTTGGGTTGGGACAGCTATTAAGTCTCAGCCAACCTTTTAGATAGTTATAAAGTCAGATTAAATAGCAATATACTGAAATATATTTGAAGTGAACAGTAGTAATTCTGTCTTAATATTTAATGATTTTTTAAAAAATAATGTCTTGTTCAGTTAGCTTCTACTCTAGGACTTGGTTTGATAGATAGCAGTCTATGAATGACCAACTGTTAACGTTTAATGCAGTACATCTCAAAAAGCCATCTATATGTGGGTCATTTGGAATGAATTTTTGCCTGATTATTCTGAGTGCAACAGAGCTTGAATATGAGAACACAAGGATTGAATTTCATTCCCTAGCAAAGATGTTAGTTGTGTCCCAGAGGCAGCAAATGGCTGATGAAGAATTTAGAGCAGAGATTACAGAAGGCAAAAGAATGGCAACTAGGCAGAAAAAGACTATGCTGGCATAAAAATAAAAAGTGGAAAATATTTATATCATTTTTGAGGAATAAAACAACACTGCTGGAATGCACACTGTGTTTGCTATCTGCTAACTCTTAGTGACTTTCTAGTGCGCTGCACTTGCTAATGTGTCTCCCTCCTGCTCTCATATGGATCATCCAAGCTTTTCTATCACTGCTACACTCAGCACTTTTATGTCTCCATTGCAGTTCTCATAGCAATTTTTCTTTGTTGCCCAGTGATTCATCCTATTAGGCTATAAGCTGTAAGGGCAATTTCAGCATCTCTGTCTCCCCACACCCTGGGTAGATCATGGAAAATCCTGAAAAATATTCTCTATAGAGACAGGTCTGCCTCCACAATAACTAGGCATGCAATTTGATATATTTGTTGCCATGTACAGAAAAAGGCCCCAGGGTAGGGATGGATGATCGCTCTGTTCCTGGTCCATAACAGTTCGGTATGTGTTCGTTCATAAGTCTGTTCCATCCCAATAACAAATTGATCCAGATTTTTCTTAACAGCTGCCCCATATTTATATTTAAATACATACCTTTAATGTATTGTATCACCAAATACGCATTTCTAAAAAATGCACTTTATACATGTGTTGGCAGTAGCCAGGGATAATTGAGTCCCGATCTGCACATTAGCCTATGAGGTGCAGATCAGATCAGTCCATAAGCAGGGGGATTCCTGAAGCATTTTTGGGTTTTGCTTCATTATGAAGTTCATCATTTTCTGTCATCTTTATGACAAAGCAATTATTCTCAGTGACAGGGGAAAAGTTCTGCTGACAGAAGTTGCCATCATATTATCATGGAGAATCCAGGCCAATAGGCAACTGCCAGATGTAACAGAACTCTGGGGTTATGAGGTTCATCAGAAAACCCTCCAGGGGAAACCTAGGTTTTTATTTTCGGTCTCTCTAGGCATTCATTTGGAATTTGGAACATTCTGGAGCTTAGCAGAGCTTTAGGTGGGAGTCCTGCCCACCTTTTCTGCATGTTCTAGGATGGCTCCTGCTTGCTTCTCCACCCCTTTTCATCTGCCACAGTGACTAGCAACATAAAATCTAAAACAGATTAACCTCTCAGTCCCCTGCCGGAATGCAGAACAGAACTTGGCTTTTTCTATTGAGCAGGGCTGCAATGGAAAAACACCCCCCTGCTCAAAGGATCACTGATTTCTTCCCCACAGTTCTCCAAAAGAATGGTAATCTCTACCTGATTTTGGACCTTCAGCATGAAAACTGCTATATTCTTCCCCAAAAGTTCAGGCTGACTGTACTGGGTACTAATGTCCAAATAGAACTTTGTGATGCCTACTTTCTCATTGCTTTACACTCAGCTTCTTGTCGACTTCTCAGATTTCCCCTAGGCAACATACTCTTCCAGCTCAAAATTCTCTCCTTATGCTTAGCTGCCGTGCCAAGACTTTTTAAGATGAGTACGGAAGTAGTTGTAGTACACTTCAGACTTCACAGGATCACAGTTTTTCCGGCTGTTCATAGCTCCTTCACACCACTGCCTCTTCACCACTGCCAATACTCTTCCATCACTTCCAAAGCCTCTTGGCCTGTAGTTCAGGAAAGGCTCATTCCATCTTTGAATCTGACAGTTCATAGAGGCACTGCTTGACTCAAGTCCATGCCCAGTTGTCAAAGAACAGAGTGGACGAACTACAGTGCTTCACACAGGATCTAGACACTAGCGCCGGACAGCCAGCATCAGTGCCTTCTTAAGTTCTGGGCTATACCACCTCAGTTGCGCTGCTAGCAGACCTGTGTATGAGACCTTTCCAATCCTGGTTTGTACAAATCTTCAACTGAAATATATTCAGAGCTCATGTTCCAGAATATTCCTCAATGCCTATAAATAATTCTGGCACACCTTTCATGGGAACTTAACGTCTGGTCTTCCTCTCCATCTGTAACAGGCACCATGGGCATCACTCTTCATGATTTATTTATTTATTTATTAAAACATTTCTATGCCGCCCCTTGCCGAAGCCTTGGGGCGGCTCACAACATCGAATAAAATACACAATAAATTAAAACAATAACAATTAAAATATATACAGTAGAATAAAATAAGCCGCCCTGGCCAAATAAAATTCAATAATATTAACATTTAAAATGCTGCTTAAATAAAAAGGTCTTCGCCTGGCGCCGAAAAACAAATAACGACGGCGCCAGGCGGACCTCTCTGGGGAGCGCATTCCATAACTTAGACGCCACCGCTGAGAAAGCCCTCCTCCGAGTAACCACCCTCCTAATTTCCTTCACTGAGGGCTCCCGGAGGAGGGCCTCTCCCC
>NW_025335268.1:26872314-27121816 GCF_004798865.1 Varanus komodoensis | reverse complement strand
CTGGGGAGCGCATTCCATAACTTAGACGCCACCGCTGAGAAAGCCCTCCTCCGAGTAACCACCCTCCTAATTTCCTTCACTGAGGGCTCCCGGAGGAGGGCCTCTCCCGCTGATCTCAGGGGGCGGCTGGGCATATATGGACGTAAGCGCTCCTTCAGGTAACCAGGACCCAAGCCGTTTAGGGCTTTAAACGGGGAGCTCACTGCCACTCAGTTACATAATTTTGATCCTGTTGGGAGCAAGTACTACACTTGATCTGAACTCAAACTCCTTGCTGTTATTAAAGCTCTATGAGCATTCAAGTCCTCTGTCTCAGGGTGATCCATACACATTACAATAGACAATACCATAGATTGCACCCTCAATTTCTGGGACTGGTGTGTTTATTGCCACATTAACCTAATTCAGGGTAGATTTGATTTAAATCAAATCAAGTTAAATCTCTAGATTTAAATCATGGTTTTCGACATAATTTGCATGCATGCATGCCATACCTGTAGATAAAGGAACTTCATTAAAATATTTCCAAACTGGGTCTCTTTTATGGCCTGCTGCCATTATAGGTTTTCTCCTCTAAGGAAAGAATAACATGATAAACCTCAGGTTATACACAAAAAGATCCAAAGACTTGTGGATTATTCTGCTTAATCGGGTTGACTTTCATTCTTATTGCATACCCCTCCCTCCTCACACTTAGCTTCTTGTGCAGATCTATTCCACTCCCAACAGTCTCATTGAATTTTTTTGAAACTTAGCATTTAAGAGGTAAGGATCTAATTCTGTGTAGATAGATCTGCAAAGGAACAATGAGATTGAGGTCTTTTTCTCAACTCTGTATGTTTATTTTATAACATTTTGCTGTGAAGAAGAGGCATGTGATCTTTGTAGACACAAATTCACAGTTTTGAGCACTGTAAAACCGAGCATCTATGATAGTACCTTCTATATTGAAAAAATGCCCAATAAACTTACAGAAACATCCGGAAGAGCATGTCATGATGATTCTATGATTCTATGACATTGTGAATGGATTAATGGAAATCATTTCCCAAAAATGTGAACACTGCATGAAGATACAGCTTCATTACAATTAAAAACTAATCCTTATTTCATGATGAATCACCTTTGAACTATAATGAAGCTTAAATAGAAAACTAACTTTAGCTATCTATCTTTAGATAGATTTTTCCTCAAAAAGCATTTTATTTAAAAAAATCCAATTTAAATTAAAATAGCTGATTTAAATTAAAAATATGATTATCCACTCTGACCTAATTGCTGTGCACTTTGCAGGAACATATGATAACTTGCCAACTTGCTCAGCAAGGAACCTCTTCTTACTAGAGAGAAGTCTCCCTGAAGGTTGTGCAAGGACTTGTTGGCTTGTAGAGCATCCTCATGATTGATGTCTTTGCCACAACTCTAGCAGTGAAATGCTGCTCTCTCTGCAGCAAGGCAGGTTACAGCTCAGACTTTTTGGAGGATGCCTTCTTCTGCCTGTGTGGGAAGTTGTCCTGAGTTCTCCATATCTCTTCTAATCACATTAATAGTGAGATGCAGGCTGATGTGGTTCACTGTGTTGGGAAAATTTGGGCAAATCCTGTCTGAAAAGCATTACTTTTGTGTGCTTTTGAATTGTGGGATCAAATCCTGTCTTCCTTCTCAAAACCAAGCTGTCACTGTTTAAAATGGCATTCCCCCCCCTCCTTTCTCTCACCTTTAGCTGTAGGCTACAGTAGGCCATTTTAGCCCATTGTTGGAATTCAGTTTACAATAATCTTTTGATAGGCCAGAGGGCTTCATGTGCCCTAATCATGCAGAATGTTTAGAGTCAAGATAAGGGTCTGAGCTTATCATGAATAGTTTCTAGTAGCTTGAATTTGCATGTCTGAGCAGACCTGGAGATGGGTTCAAGTTACTCAACTATAATGTCAATACAGACAATCATAAATATTGTAATCTCATTGTTACAGTGTGATTGACTGACATTTCTTTATATGTTCTGTATGTGGTGACCTCAGAATCTTATTGTAATCTGCATTCTGTCATCAATTGCCCTGTACCTGTGTACCTATAAATGCCCTGTAATGGTATTGAAGCTTTGCAGCAGAGTTCATCTCTGCCTGCCCGGTAATGCAGCCTGCATTATCGTGAGTGTACCGCGGGAACCTTGGGGTAAAACAATAAAGCCTCAGATGGTCTGGATAATTGGTCTTTCCCACGAACCTGAGTTTTATTCCCTGTTCTCAAATTGAGTTTCCAGGATTCTGACAATTGCATCCTGATGACTCCATAATGGCCAAGACAAATGTGGTTTGCTACATGTCTCCTTTTGTCCAGTCACACTTTTCTTCATTTGGTTCACTATACAGATATCTGTAATACTCAGTTTGTTACAAAATGAGCATCATTTCCAGGAGACATTTTCCCACTCAGACTGTTAACTAGATTTCTGAGTTTTTGCCATCATCATTTTATGCAAGGCAAACATCCAGAGTGCTCTGCTTTGGAGTACATATACAGAAGTTATGTGTTGTCAGTGTAATTTCTGCTGCTTGATGTGGATCAGGCCTTTCTGCACAAAGAGCCATGGACAAACTGCCGTTGGTGGGCTTTTCTCACTGGACCTTGTTGCCCATCTCCACCCAGGCTACCCATTGGCGGGAAGGCTGCCTGCCTCTAATGACTATGCTGAGTGATCCAGGCCCGTACTGTGTACCTGCACTCAACATCACCAATGCCTCCATCTTGACTCTGTTGGCGCTCTCCAGCACAGGCACACTGAGGCATGACTAGACTTATTAAGACGATGTCCTCAGCAAATTCACATATTCAGGTGAGGCGTCATTGTGCCTGAGCCTGTGTATGGCTGAACTTAATGGCACACTGTCCCCCTGATTATGCTGGGAGTGGGCCTGGTGCCATCATGTGGCCCTGCATTTATGCTCAGCACTGTTGCTTAGTCTGGCTGCTCCTTTGGACCCTCTGTGATCCAGCTGAGCCACACCAACAGCAGTGACAGCTTCTTTCACACGCACATCATGCTGGTTCTGGGCCCACATCCAACCATGCAGCCTTTTCTTCTGCAGCTATTCTCTTTGGGTCAACGACTTCTCTTGCTTGTGGTCTACAAACACACCCATATCTAAAAACACTCTTCTTCCTCTGTGTGTGCGCACGTGTATGTGTGCATGGGGTGGGTATCTTTCCATCATGGCCATTGCTATGGGTGTTGCCACTGGACAAGTAGAACTATAATTTCCAGAGAGCAACATGGGAAAGTGCATGTGCGCATCAGTGTACGTGTGCCAGCACCAGTGCCCGAAAATATTGGTGAGCTTTTCAGTTCATCAGAATTCTGATTCATAATGAGGTGAGTTCACCCATCACTACTTCATATGATGGAATATGTACACAGGTTTTTAACTGAGCTTGAGGATTTTTTTTTAAATCAGTGATTTTATATTCTATGCTTTTATTTTGTTTTGACCTAGACAAAACATATTTGTTCATGTAGGAAGCAAAACCATCTGTAGAAAGCAAAAACTCATTTTCATGTCAATATGTAATTCAGATCAGATTATTTTAAACTTTTCCCATAAATTTAAGCATGTGCATGAATGTCATTTTTGTGAAAATTCATTCTTTCCTGATTCATACAGTTAAAAATTTCTGCCTCTCTGTTATTCACTGTGATTATTCTTCCTTTTTTGATTCCAATGCATAGATTCTGATTGCACCTGTGTCAGGGAGCTGCTGGAGAACAGACCTATTTTTCATCCTTAGCTCTTGCTGTTAAATGAAAATAACCATTGGATTGTGTAGAACATGCCTAACATATGCTCAACACGTTTCATTTGTACAGTGTATCCGTCTAGGAGACAGAGTATTGCATGTGAGCTCAGCCACATCTAATGGCATCTATCTAATAGTGTATTGTCATTATCCAGTTAACATTAAAATGGTGCAACCCAGAAGCTAATTTATCAGCATTCTCCCTCACCTACTTGCCATCTTTCCCAGTTTCACTTGCAGTAAGGTCAGCCCACATGTCAGTTGAAGTTATGCCGAGCTGAAAATGAAATCCAGAAAGAAAAGGTCATACTTCTATCTGCTTACTAAAATTATTAATGTTGTATGCATTTGTATGATGCATCTTACAAAGATTGCTCTGTACAGGACAAAGATTCCTGGAATAGGCTTTGCTCTGACATAGGTTTTTCCATTCTGCTCGCAGTGATGAACTTTCTAAGAAGTAATGATGCCTTTGAGTTTCAGGTTAATCACATTCACAGGGCAATCCTATAATCAGAAAAAAGTCACATTGAGTTCAGTGGAGCTTAGTATAGGATTGTATTGTATAGGATGGAAGCTTTAGTTATTTTGGTGTGCATTTCTGTTGAGTGCAGCAATTTTGTGAAATGTAAGACTTATAGGTCGTGGGGACTATGAATCTTTTTGGCTTTTCTTCCTGAACAGCACAGTACCTATCTCTTTATACCTACAATTAATTGACTTTGTAAGATAACTTGGAAGCTTACACTGAAGATTGGCACATACATTTCTTTAATCTGCACAATCATTCTAGTTTGCATTGCCCATAAAGCAAATTTTATAACAATATTCCAAGCACACAAATACTGTAATCCCATACAGACTTATCGGTAGGCAGAAGCCCAGTTGAACACAGTGGGACTTACTGTCAAGTAAGTATGCCCAGGATCATTCTGTGATTTGTTTTACCAGCTGAATTCAGTTTATATACCAACCAATATATTCTTATTCATCATAATTTATTTTGCTTGTTTTGATGCATATGTGCATGTGTGTTTGTATTTATTTGTTAGTATTCATGTGTTTTTATCCATAAGTTTCCTGTTCTTTCAGTAATAATAATCTAGCAGGCTTTTCTTGCTGAATTAAAATATGTCTTTAGACTAAGGCTTGGTCACTTCTTTTGCATACAACATGCATAATGACTAATTCCTTCCTAGTCTTCCTTACTCTCTTTTTTCAGCTTTCAGCAAATTTGTATTATCTGAAGTTCCTGTCCTTTGCAATGAATTCTCTATTCTCTTTTCTTTTTCTTTTTGTAGAAGTTTATTATGTAATTTCCACATTTGGGCTGCTGTCAGCATTCTGCACCCAGCATATTTAATCTTTTGTAGTCACTTCTAATTTGTTGTTTTAAATAGCCCAAGTTCTTTTTTATATATTTGTGATATTATCTTCAGTCAACTGGAACAAGAAAAGAAGCAGATATTTTAATTATTCCCATTGTGGGGATTAGAACATCACATGAGCTTCAGACCACCCAGAAATGCGGCAAAGAACTATAATACATGCTGTTAAATTGCCTCCCCTCCCCAAATTCCTTCTTATATTTACTGAAGGGTCTTCTTTCTCCAACAAAAAATCTGACCCAGCAGGTAAAAATGCCTCATTTTACCCAGTGGATGAGATAAATTATTTAAGCAGACATTTACAACAGAAATCTTCATGTTGCTTTTTCTGTTTTTTTGCTGAAGCCTTTAAATTAAAATATCACATAAAGTATGAAAAAATGTACTGATGCCATATGTTTTTGCTTCAATTTTTAAAAGTTCTATCTCCATAGCAGATGATGGATGCACCGTATGCAGCATGGAAGAGCTTGTATATGCATGGCCATGTAAACTATTTTAAAGAACACTGGGGACAGATATGCAGACAGAGAAACCTAGATTATTTGAATTCCTATACAATATATACTCCCCGTGAAGTAGTACATAATAGGTCTGTTGCCTCCACTACTGGAGGCATCTTGTAGCCATCTGGACCATTAGCCGTTGATAGACATTTCCTCCATGAATTTGTCCTATTCCCTTTTTATTGGTCGCCATCATGACATTTGGTGGAAGTTAACACCATAGCTTAACTTTCAGGACATACTTTCTTTTATCTATCCTGAACTTCCCACCTTTCAGATTCATAGGATAACCCCAGGTTCTAGTGGTGTGCAAACAATCTTTCCTTATCCACTTTCTCTGTATAATTTTCTTTACCTCTGTCTCTTTTTACTGTCTTTTTTCACAACTTCAGATGTCTTTTTGCCAGTGCACAACTGCCTCCCTTTCTAATGTTCTGTTTATTTGGCTTTCCCTCCACTTTCAGAGATGTCATTCATGGTAACAAAATTCTATAACTACAGAAGGATGAGTGGCCATGACCACACTATGCAAACTAACATGATTGGAATTTTAAACATAGATCAAAGGAGGAGACAAGATGCTCCATCCTTGGTAGATTGGTAGAAAACATGATCAGATCTACAGTTCTTAATCATAAAGTAGAATAAGACATGCTAAAGAAGAATTAGCATAGCCTTTGTAAAGGAAAGTCCTTCCTCACTACCCATGTAGAATGATAGAATGATGTCAACCAGCATGAAGGTAGAGGTAATAACTACTCGTAGATCAACTAGGTGCCGCTCTCCAAAGTCCAAGTTCTGCTACCTGGGAATGGTCAAATATAACTGTACTATGTTGCTTTCTTTAGGGTTCAGGCAAATGGCAAATGACATAGCTAGACCATTAGCAAGTTTAGTATAGTATTCTAGGTTAATTAAACTGGTTGCATAACCTAGACAGGATGATCAGTACAGCTGAACAAAGAATTAAGTAGTTTTCAAAAACAAATACCAAAGTTATTCTGGCACAAGCACACGCCAGAATGAATTCGTTAGACTTGAAGGTGTCATAAGATTCTTTGTTCACTTTGCTGCCATATACTAACATGGCTATCAGTTTGAAATTTTAGGTTTATAAAGGGATATAAAGCCATTAGGTGTTCATTAAAATAATCCATCAGCTGCTTTAAACTAATTGAATTCTGAAAAGCTTTAGAGATGGATGAAAGGTAAATTCTGTATTTTTTTTTTTTTGAAAGACCATCCTGAGACTTTTGGTAATAAGGACGGTATAGATACACACACACACACACACACACACAGGTTTGTTTGTCAGGCATCTTTCTGAATTCATATTGCAAATCTGCCCTGTCAGAGATTAGAAAAGGCAGCATACACTGTAGTGACCCTTGATTTTAAATGTTCCTCCTGTACCTCCACCTCTTAGAAGGCTTAAGGGACTTTTTCTTGTACAAACAATTAGAAAATACTTAATTTAATGTGATACTTTCTTTTGAAAAAAAATCTGATTTAATTAATACATCTTACAAACACAGCAATGTGTTTAACAACTCACAGATCTTTTTTTCTTTCAGTGTTTTTGTTATAACTGTTATAACCATCACAGTTGATTAAAACAAATAGTCATCAAGAAATTAGTTTCTTCCTAATTCATTTGTAAAAGGTATTAGTGTGAAACATATTTGTGCTATTAGTCCTGAGAGCAGTAATGTTAAATCTTACTTAGTAATTTGAAAGCTACAACAGAGCTTTCCTTATATCAGGTTTTGTGTGTGTGTGTGTGTGTGTGTGTTTGACTTAGTTTTCTGAATGATCAAATGGTAATGAAACTTGTACTTGAAAATAAAATTGCAAAGCTGTACTTACATTATGATTGCAAACAGAATATAAGAAAATATGTTATCCAGATTAAAGCTGTTTTACATAATACATATCAATGAAATGTTATATGTTCAGCTGGATTGATGCTATTGGCTCAACATAAATATACAGCTTCGAAACAACAGAGAAGAACTTGTTTCATAAAATTAGAATAGTGAGTACAAATCTACATATATTCAGAAATGTAGTGCTAGAGGTGGTGAAAGTGAGAGGATAGGCCCAGCTTCCTTAAAGGAGATTGTGGTAGGTTTGCTCCTGAAAACAATCCTGTCCTGGTCCCAGAACCTGTGAACAAGCACAGGCCAGTGGCTAACATCCCTTTGCTGGGGGTGGCACTTGTGAGTGGTGGTTGCCAGCAAAGTCCTGGCATCTACTGCAGGCTGGACTTTAGTACTGTGTCAGTCTAGTTACGGTACTAATATTGCCTTGGGCACCATGTGGGTTGAATTTTGCCAGAAGAGAGACAAGAGGAAGTGTGACCCTTGTGGTTCTTGTGGGCCTCTTAAGTGGCTTTTGATGCTTTCAGCCATGGTACCCTTCTGGACAGCTTGGAGTTGGCGGGCCCGCTTTGCAGTGATTCTGCTCATAAGTGGATAGCTGTGTTCAGAAGGCAATGGTGAGAAATTTCTGCACAACTAGATGACATGTACACTTGGGAATCCCGCAGGATTCTATATCCTACATCCACATAAAAAAGGCTAGGTGAGATCATCCAGGAATGTTGAACGTGATGTCATTAATATGTGCGTGCTTTACTATTATTCTCATGGAAGAGGAAATGATTCCTGTGTCAATGTTTCCTTTAACCTCCTTTATCAAGTTACTATATTTTCCAAGCAGACCAGGGCGTGGGCAAACCATGTAAATCCAGCAGAGAACAGTTAAGATACTCTCAGTTGCTTTAAAACTAAAAGGAAGCATCAGAATAGCTCACCAAAACTGATTGCAAGGATCCTTAACTTACAGAAGTGCGGGGAGGAAAGAGGGCCTCACCTTGAACTTCCTGGCTTAACTAGGCAGGCGTATTCTCTGCTACTTTCTTTACAGACACAGGTATCCCTGTGGAAGCTGAGCTGCTCTCAGGGGAGAAACTCAAAGTACAGTTTATTTAAGAAGCTTGTACATGTTTCTTTTCTTACCCTCCATTTTGCAAGAACAAGTATGTACCCCGCAGTGGGGACCAGAGATCCACAGGATCTTAGGTTAGGCTGTAGCCCTGTTTCCACAAAGATTAAAAAATAGGCTAAATTGTAGATCATGCTCATTTGCTCATCTTTGATCATGTTGTAGTTATGTGCAGTCAATCAATCAATCAATCAATCTATTTATTTATTTATTTAGGCGACTTCTAGGCCGCCCCATTCGCCGAAGCCTCGGGGCGGCTCACAAACCATAAATAAATAAAATTCAATAAAACAATATAAATTAACAATATAAATTAAGTCGCCCTGGCCAAAGAATAAAATGAATAAATAATATTAACAATTAAAATAACATTGAATAAAAAGGTCTTCGCCTGGCGCCGAAAAACAAATAACGACGGCGCCAGGCGAACCTCTCTGGGGAGCACATTCCATAGATTGGGCGCCACCACAGAGAAAGCCCTCCTCCGAGTACTTACCCTCCTAATTTCCTTCACGGAGGTTTCCCGGAGAAGGGCCTCTCCCACTGATTTCAAGGGGCGGGCGGGCATATATGGACGTAAGCGCTCCTTCAGGTAACCAGAACCCAAGCCGTTAAGGGCTTTATAAGTCATCACCAGCACCTTGAATTGGGCCCGGACTTCAATGGGAAGCCAGTGAAGCTGACGGAGGACTGGAGTCATGTGAACATAATGCCCAGTCCCCGTCAGCAGCCTGGCAGCTCTATTTTGAACCAATTGAAGTATCCGGACCGTCTTCAAGGGCAGCCCCACGTAGAGCGCCTTACGGAAGTCAAGTCGGGAAGTCACCAATGCGTGTGTCACTGTCGCCAGGTAGTCGTTCTCCAGGTAGGGGCGCAGCTGATGGATCAGCCGAAGCTGAAAGAAAGCGCTCCTCACCACCACTGTCACCTGAGCGTCCAGTGAAATCTCTGGGTCGAGGAGCACTCCCAAGCTGCGGACCTTGTGCCTAAGAGGGAGTGCAACCCCGTTCAGAACTAGGTTCAATTCACCTTCCCCAAAGCCCGATCCGCCAACCAACAGGACCTCCGTCTTGTCTGGATTGAGTTTCAGTTTGTTGGCCCTCATCCAGCCCATTACCTCAGCCAGGCACCGGTTCAGCACAGCCACTGCCTCACCTGGATTGGTGGAGAAGGAGAGTTAGAGCTGGGTATCACCAGCGTACTGATGATTCCGCAGCCCACATCTCCTGATGACCTCTCCCAGCAGTTTCACGTAGACATTAAACAGTAAAGGGGACAAAATGGATCCCTGCGGTACTCCATGGTATAGCTACCATGGTGCAGAGCCATAGTCCCCCAGCACCACCATGGTGCAGAGCCATAGTCCCCCAGCACAAAGCAGTGCCTCCGACCCCCAATCCCTCTAGCCGATCCAGAAGGATACCATGGTATCGAAAGCTGCTGAGAAGTCCAGAAGAACCAACAGGGACACACTCCCCCTGTCCTTCTCCCTGCACAGGTCATCGTACTGGGCGACCAAGGCAGATTCAGTATCGTACCCGGGTCTGAAGCCGGTCTGAAATGGGTCCAGATAATCAGTCTCATCCAAGAGTGCTTGGAGTTGTCCCACCACCACCTGCCCCGACACCTTGCCCAGAAATGGGATGTTGGCCACTGGTCTATAATTAGTGGCCATCTCTGGATCCAGTTACGCTTTCTTCAGGACCGGTCGGACTACCGCCTCCTTTAAAGGGGCAGGTACCCGACCCTCCTTCAGAGAAGCGTTAACCACTTCCAAGATCCAGATCCCAATCCTGTGCTTGGCGTTGTTTATTAACCAAGACGGGCAACGGTCCAATAGGCAAATGGTGGGACTTACTCGTCCAAGCACCTTGTCCACATCATCAGGCCGCAGTAACTGAAATTCATCCATTAATTTTGGACCAGACAGCGACATTGGTATCTCCCCAGAAGCCTCTGAATCACTAGTAGAGTCTAGCTCGTGATGAATCTGAGCGATTTTCTCGCTGAAATGCTTGCCAAAGTCGCCACAGCGGGCCTTCAAGGGTGGAACCAGATCTTTCTTAGGGCCAGGATGGACCAGCCCTTATACCACCCGAAGAAGCTCCGCCGGATGGCATTTTGAGGAGGCAATGGAAATGGAGAAGAATTTCTTTTTCGCCGCCCTCACTGCCACAGCATAGGCTCGATAATGGGCTCTTAAGTGTGTTCGGTCAGATTCATGCCATGATCTCCTCCACCTACGCTCTAGCCGTCTCCCAGCCTGCTTCATCGCCCGCAATTCAGATGTATACCAAGGGGAAGAGTGGGCTCTGCCTGGCGGGAGAGGATACTTAGGAGCGATTGTGTCAACAGCCCTAGTCATCTCCCCATTCCATAGTTCAACCAGAGCCTCAACAGGAGCACCAGTCTTGTCAGCCGGAAACTCCCCCAGGGCCTTCAGGAATCCGTCCGGATCCATCCGGCTCCGGGGGCGGACCCACACAATTGGGTCCACACCCTTGCAGAGGGAGAGGCCGCTCTCGAGCACAAACCTCATGAGGAAGTGATCTGACCATGACAGGGGTGTCAGACATAAATTCCTCACCCTCAGACCACCCTCTTCCTGCCCCATCGAGAAAATCAGGTCCAGAGTGTGTCCACGTTGAGACAGCCCCATGGCTGTCATGGAGGCCATGAAGTCCTGAGCCGCCCTGGTCAGACCAGTCTCAGCATGGAGACTGAAGTCCCCCAGGACCAATATCCTGAGGGTCCTCAACACCAGGTCCGAGATGATCTCCGTCAGCTCAGACAGGGAGACTGTTGGGCAGAAGGGTGCATGGTACACCAACAGAATCCCCAATCTGTCTCAGTCGCCCAACACCAAGTAGAGGCACTCCAGCCCTGGTCTCGAAGGGACTGGAAGTCCCGTGAGGGAGATGGAGGCTCGGTAAACCAAAGCGACCCCCCCTCCTCTCCCCTCCAGGCGTGGACGGTGCTGGACCAGATACCCGGGCGGGCACAGTTGAGAGAGGGTGACATCCCCCCCTCCCGCCCAGGACTCTGTTATGCAAACCAGGTCGGCCCCCTCATCCACAATCAAGTCATGGATGAGGGAAGATTTATTATGGACCGACCTGGCATTAAGCAGCAGGACTGTCAGGCCCGAGGAGCGGTTGACAAGACTACCTGGAACCCTCTGGCTGGGGGTAGAATCAGAAGGAGCGACAGGTGTCAGCCATCTGTCCCTCCTTCTTCTACGTTGACACGTTAAGCCCCCACCGCTGTAACGTCCATTGCCCGTGACCACACCAATGGCGGTGCCCACGCGCTCCCCAGGAAACTCAACCGTTGACATGGCCAGGGACGACTCCATAAAAACAAAATTAAAATACAATAAAACTTTAAAACAGTAAAAACTCCCCGTCTACCCCCCCGATACAAAATTCCACCCACCGACCTAGCCCCCCCACCAGCCCAGCCCCGCACAGCCACAAACGGCGGCGACCACCCCAGGCCACATCCGGCGGGTTAAGCCGGCACCCGCCCGTGCGCCCCGCCCCAATCCGGCGTTGCTCTCACCGACGCCAGTGGGGGGGGCGAGCAGGGAGGGGCGCGGAAACCCACCAGGCGGCGAGATGGCGGCGCCCTTCTCCGCACCGTCGACGGCGGCCCTGGCGTCCTCTGTCCCCAGGGTGGCCCAGTGGTGGCTGCAGTTCCTACTTATGGCAACCCTACGAATGAAAGCTCTCCAAAATATCCTGTTGATAAAAGCTCCATTTAACTCTTCCAAGTTCAACGCTGTGGCTTCCTTTATTTAACCATGTTTATGGGGGGGGGGAATCCTTGTACCTACGGCCCTATTCAGGTGCTCTGCATCTGGATCATTCAAATGCATGATGAGAGGGACTGCTTCATCACATCCGTTACCTGAAAAAAGACATGGAAGGTAACAGTCTGAAGAGCAGAACATCCTCTAGCCACAGAAAATTTCCTCATGAGCTAGAAAACTGGAAAATCTGGGTTGTGGTTCACATGGAGGACCATCACAAAAAGAGGGGGCTCTCCTCTTCAAACTGTTACCCTCCATGTGACCAGGGAGCAGGATGGACTTGACCCACATATAGAATGCTCCGCAGTCTGAACCTGCACCCCACTGGTGGGAAGGTTTCCTCATTCCTTACTTGCATATCCTTTATAAGCACATCCCTTCTGTCTTTTTCTATGAGAATGTGGCAGGTCCACATTTAAACATACAGCTGCATTGCCTTCATGTCTGTTCTGGCTTTGAGAACACTCATTTGAATTTTAATCACTATACATTCCTTTTCTTCTGCAGCTCTTTTGGCTTAGCTGCTAATTGACCTGATGTTCGAGTTTCAGATTTGTGGTTGTAACCCTCTGAACTAATTTACAGACTGTGCTTTGAACAGAACATTCTAATGCAAATATAATGTCCTATTAGGAAACGATGAATAGTCACTATTGGGGTTTGTACAATGATTTGAGTTCATTATTACTGCCATGCAATATTGCAGATGAGTAGAGGAGAAAAATTATTAAACACAATAGTAGAGTAAGCCCCATAAGGAACATCAAATCAACATAGATTAAATCCTAGCAGGTTTAACTTGTGTTTAATATCTATGATCCCCTGGGAGGGGGAGCATATGAATATATATACATACAAGATATGGATGCCAATTTAATTGGATTAAAAAAATTGCTACCAAGTTAATTTCTCCATCAACTATTCCTCCTCTACATCAGTTGTGTAATGTTACACTGACATTGTTTTAAAACTGCTGCTATTCTGTAATAGCCCCTTAAATATAAGTTATATTTCTGACTGGATTAGTTTGATATTCAAAAATATTAGCACTTGGGATTTTGCAGTTATAATTCACATGCATAGATTTCAGTATTTTAATAAGATAATACTGGGTACCACAGTGTATAAAATAAACAAGTAAAATAATAATTGAGAATTGTATTATTTTTTTTTACTATGTCAGTTATTTTAAGTGACTGTTTTTGAAAATAGCCTAGTCAAAAATAAAATCTGAGTTTAACATAATTTGATAAAATCTATACTTAGACTCTCTCTATACTAAAGCCATGACTATCTATTAGATCCTAACTCAGTTCAGATTTAATAATCTCTGGCCAATCAACTACTTGTGCAGTTTAATCCCTGCTTACTAGCCAGAATAAAAAACTAATATTGAGTCCTACTTTCACATTTTGGTTAGTCAGCAGGTATTAACCTGAACATACAGAGTAGGAAGGAAAGGGGCATGCCAGCAACTGAATCATTATGCAGCCAATACAAAAGATGTCACATCAAAATTGGGCCATTGAGTCAACATTTGCTCTCCTATGCACAAGACCAATCATCCCATGTAATTCCTCTCCCTCTCACCCCCTCTGTAGTTTCTGAGCTGAATATAAGCATTTAGTTTTATTTATCTAACGTATTTATACTCCACTATTCATCCTTAAAGACTCCCATAGTAGTTTATGGATCATTAAATGCAAGATAGTCCCTACCTTCAGGTTTACAGTCTCAAAACATATGAAAGCAAAAGTGAAAAGAGATGGGGAGGATAAAGGAAAACAAGAAAAATCAGGGATCTGTTCTTAATATTGTAAGGTCTTCTAATGACAAGTAGAACATGGTTACTTATTATTGAATGAACATTTATAATCCTACCACCGAAAAGACCATGAATATATATTTTCTGAGTGATGGACAAACAGAGTTATGTAAGTAATTATTTGACTTTGCTTTCAGAAATTGCTAGGTATTAGGGCTGGAATTCCAAAAGCTGCCTACATTCATGTAATAGGATTGTGCTCAACTAGTTGATTTTTATATTATTATCATGATCAGCATCAGCATCATCATTCTTTAAACAGCTGAACTTCATCACTCACAGCAAACTAGTTTTTGACTCTTTAATTTCAAAACGAGTTTGCCATGAAGTAAGGTAGGGCTGCTGTTTCAGAACATTAATTTGGATTTTGGCTTGAATCTTCAAGAAAGTAATTTGTTTAATGTTCATGCATTTGTAATGAAAGAGCTAATCCATTAATTTCACAACTATTTCCTGGACTACAAGCAGATATTCTAATGTGGTGAAAAGGCATGGAGTGCATCAAGGGTTGGCAAAAGGTGTATCTGGATCTACTACTAGATGTTTGGGTGATTTGCAGTTGCTTGGCAAAGATTTCGGAGCCCCAGTTGCTCAAATGTCAGCAAGGAAACACCTCTCGGCACTCAACCCCACTCTAAATTATACTATTGGAATGAAGAAAGTTTGGGGTAACTGGAAGTGGATTTTTTATGTGGAAGGACTGTAAACTCCGTTTCTGGTACTCAAATTCTTTGGATTATGCTCCTGGCTCTATAGAAGCCTTTGTTACAAATGAGTATGTTTCAATTTTCTAAGCATGCTTGTGCAGGCATGTGTATTTTAAATTGTGTATTGTTAAATTATCCTAAAGATTGTGTAGAGGACTCAGACATAGAAATGGTTATTGATCTATTTACCACTGCAAAAATCTCATTAGCTCCCTCTTGGAAGAAATATATTGTGTTTCTCTTGTCAGATAGTTTTCTTTTCTTTTCTTTTTCTTTCTTTCTTTCTTTTTTTTTTTTACAATCTGAGGCATTGTTTCTAGGATGAAATTGACTGATTACATTAGTGCTAGGAAACATAATTTATTGGAAAATAAGTTTGTTGAAAGATGAAAGGCATTTCTTACATTTTGGAACAATGAATTCCAAGATAATATCCTTCTCTTGTGTCGTTAATATGAAGTTGATACTTAGAGATTTATCTAAGACTGATTCAGCCCTCCATTTGGTCCTACATCTGCGAGGAAGCCCTTAGAAGTTACAAGCTCCGCTATGCAATGTTACCAGTAGCATTTGCTTGCAGGGAAAGAAAAGAAAGACATCTCCTTGATTTAAATCACTCTACCCTGCCAGGCACAGATATAGCCATCTGTGAATGTGTACATATGCAAAACATTTCTAAACATTTCCTAATTGTGTTTGGAAAACTGAAATTTTACTACTGTTTCTCCTGAGATTAAGCAACAGCATTGCGGGTTAAATCCAGTCTCATACTAGTGAAGGCTTTTCTCCCACATTCCTCTTCCTTGCACCCCTCTGGGTGACATGGACATATACTCCAAAGAGTTTCTTAGGCCGGAGTAGGCATTTAAAATACAAAATTGTAAACTTCTTTGAATTCATTGTTTGTCAGAAAAAGATGGGGGGCAGAGCAAATTTATGGGGCAGGTCCAGGTCTAGTGCGCATCTGTTGTAGAGAACCATGATAACACATGCAGAAGTATGTGGAACAAGTGGCTCCATCTAGCAATTCAGACTGTCCTTGACAGAATGTTAAGGAGAAGTTTAAATTTCCATTCTCTATCTTCTTTCTTTCTTTCTTGGGTTTGTTTTGGATATTACTGTAAGATTGCTTTTGTGGTATAATTCAAATTAATTATTTTTTGCTAGCTCTGAAACAGCCCATTACAATCCAGAGGGAGATGTTTTTTTTTAAAAATGTAATAGGATTGCTTATTGCATTATCTCTTTAAACCCAAATATTATTACCTTCCCTTTTTTGTCAAAAAGGTTACCAAGCAGCTTAAATATTTTATCCCGCACAATAAAGGGAAACCGAAAACTTGTATCTGGGAGTGGAGGCAGAACATTATATCAGGAAGGGATGACTTCACACTCCTCCATTAAACTATCTTGGTTGAAACTATATGTAATCATTACTTCTGTCCTCTATTAGAAATTACTTAGTTTTATTGTATGGACTGGGAATGGTATCTAGGTTTTCTTTTTCAAATACGCTTTATGATTTTATGAGAAATTCCTACACCGGGAGCACTTTACGTTTTTTCAAATTAAAGTAGTTTCAGTCTGTAGGTACATAATTAATAATACAAAGAAACTAATGATTATGCTTAGATCATTGGCTTTTTAAAAATCAGCCAACTATTGTACATACATGGGTATGTTTGAAAAGCAGTTTTTATACTAAACACTTCTCTGTGTCAACCCTAGGCCTATAAATCCATAATTTATGCCATTGGGAAACATGAATTCAAGTTGGCAAGGTTTAGGTCTAATTAACACTTTTACTAGAAGGGTAGCCACCATTAGCATTGTAACAAAAACTGCAAAGAATTTTGAAGCAAGTTACAGAGATACAGATGCAGTATCTTGCGTGTTTTCGTGAACTAGAGCCCACTTGAGATGCATAAAGATCTTCCCTGTTCCTGCAAGAAATAATATATGCACTTTCATAGAAAACAGGCTTGTTTAGACAGGGAAAACCAAAGCCACAAAATGCCAAAGGTGGCCGTTAGTCTATCACATTTCTATGCAGTGACAATGTAGATGAGGCAAGAGCAGAATGACCCGTTCACAAGAGCAGTCACACCAGTGGCCACAGAGCAATCAGCAACTGCCGATTTTATAAACATTTTATACTCACCTGTGAGCAATAGGTTTGCTGTTTTACACAACTGTGTTTATTTTATTATTTTATTTTATTTTATTTTATTTTATTTTATTTTATTTTGGCAGGGTCAGGGTTTTCATCAGATCTGCCTTAATAATTAAAATGTCTCACATTAACAAAATAACTTCCCAGGAAACGGTTTTTAAAATTAAATCTGTGAGGAATTTTTTTTTTAGTCCATTAAGTAAATGCAAGTGCAAATGGGGTGGAGAGTTACTGGGGGTGGGGGGATAAAAACAACTCCATCTGCCCCCCTCATGCACAAGCACAGGAAAGGAGAAGAGAGAAGGCTGAGGTGCTGCTTTGCAGCTGTCCTTTCACAGGATGAAGGCAGCCCTAATCCCCTCCACCTGAAAGCAAAATGCTTGTGCAAAATGCAGAAGCCAGAGTAATAACTGGGACCAGATGGTCCCAACTTAAATCCCGATCCTGGCCTGCTTGTATTGGCTGCCTGCATGCTTCTGAGACCAATTCAAGGCACTCGCCTTAACCTATAACGCCCTTCACAGCTTGAAACCATGCCTTATCCAACCACCATGGACTTGGACCCAGTGCTGCACATCTGAGCCCTCCTCTACATGCCATCTCCAAGCAAGGCTTGGCTGGTTGCAACAAGAAGGAGGGCCTTCTCTGTGGCAGCCCCCAAATTATGAAATGGTCTCCCCTCTGAGGCCTGCCTGGCACCAACTTTACTATCTTCCGTGCCAGGATAAGACCACCCTCTTTGCTGAAGCATTTACCAACTTCGAATAGCACAAGGGGGTTGCAGTGGGGATTGGCTGCTGGTTTTCAGCAGGCTTAGCAGTATTCACTTGTTTTATCTATTTGCTTGTAAAAATATAGTTTAAAATGTCATTTAATATATTTTTATTATGTTTCATTGTTGTTTTATTCTATATTGCATTTTAGTGTTTTTCAGTATATTATTAGTATTGAGAAATAGGCATTACATATTGAGCAGTATAGAGATTGAATAAGTGATGCCCTTCTTCTGTACTGACTTTCTCACAAATAAGTTCCATTGAAATCAATATGATTACTCTTGACTTAGGCTATTGAATTAATGTGACCTGCATCTGAGTATTCATGTGTTTCAGTTCATTGTGGCAAGAGGAGAAAGGAGACAATTTCTCCTTTAAAAAGCTTCATTTTTTAAATGACAGAAGAGGGAAAGGATGGGAGGGGGAAACATCATTGCATCTGCAAATGGGAGCAGGGGAGAGACTGAGACAAGACAGAGACAGGGGGGCTGTAGGGGACAAGGGTGTTGGGAAAGCAGCAGAAAGGATGCCTTCTGCCCTTCTGCTGCTCCTTTGCTGAAGCCCCACTAAGGCCTTTGCATCAGCCTACTAAGGCCACTCTTGCAGACCCCAGAACAACTTTAGCATACACTGATACTATATACTGTGTGTGTGTGTGGGGGGGGGGGGGGAATGCACCAAAGCAAGATGATGTGATATAACTGGTTGGAAGAAGTCCAGGCTATAATGGCAGAAATAGTTCTATTCTATTTGGAGGAAGATTTGGAGTGAATGTGATGGAGCAGGGGTCGGCAACCTTTAAACTCAGAGAGCCATTTGGACCCGTTTCCCACAGAAAAGGAAACACCGGGAGCCACAAAACCCTTCTGACATCTAAAATGAAGGTAACACTGCATACATCATTTTTTACCTTTATCCTATGTATAAAAAAAACTATAGTGTGTTGCATTTATGAAATCAATGAACTGCTACAGAGAAAACAAATTTTTATTTCTTCATGGAACAAAAACATTTTGAACTCCTAAAAAAAGCAAGGAAGTAGATCTATATATTCATTAAGATTTAGCTGCAGCTCTTGTTCAGTCACTAAAAACTGTTATTTTTAATATTACATTATAAACTAGTAGGGCTCCTTTCATATATTTTGAATAGGAGAACAGCTTTCTGCAGAGTCAAAGTCAGTGCTAAAGGGCTGCATGCATTAAACAGCAAACCCCATAAGTTCGTCAGCAGTAAAAGCAAATGAATCTACCCAAGTATCATTAAATGTTTGGTTTTCTTCAGAAACTTTTCAATTTATCCATGGTTGGCCTATGGGGAGCCGGGAGAGGGGGAGCAGCTCACTAAATCGGCTGGGTCCCAGATCTGCTGGCTGTGCTGGAGATATAGGTGTGTTTAGTGACTGATTAGCAGATAAACAGTCAAGTGCTGTGAATTGTGACAGGTCCCAAGCGCAGCTTTTAACATTCAGAGGAAGGAGATTACATTTGGACAAAGTGAATCTTTTCAGCAGGGTTTGAGTAACATGAGGGCCTGCAGGAAGCTTGTTCCACTCTTTCCCTGCACAATAGCAGAGGAATGTAGCAATTTACCTCACCAGCCTTGGCAGATCAGCGGCTGTGCCGACGCGTGTTTTGAGCGACAGAGCCACAGCAGAGGGATTCAAGAGCCACGGGCGGCTCCGGAGCTGTGGGTTGCCAACCCCTGTGATAGAGCATAGGAGAAAGCTTGGCATCACAATGCTGGTAAAAATGCATCCTGTAGATTGCCCCAGGCTGCTTCTGCCTGCTTTTCCTGAATCTACATTTAACTCAGAACTCTGCATACAGAAGACCTTTCTGGGTGATTTGGCACTGGGTGATTTCCTGCCCTAGCAGTGGCATAAAAGTGTATGGATGGAGCCTCTTACTCACAGGAAGGACCTGGAGGGTGAAGTCCGGTTGGGTATGCACACTGCCTGCACTAACTTTGTCCCCCAGGAGCAGCGACCACCTTCCTGTGCCAGGAAGGTAGACTGTCAGCTGTTGGCCCACTTACCACCCTCTCAGCCCATCGGATGCAGCCTGATTTTACACATGAATTACTACTGTGTTGAATCTTCATGATGTTGGGTTTTTCTTGTGAAAATCGCTGCTTTGAAGAGTGCCACAAGGAAAGGTCCATGAGGAAAATGTGTGTTTCTGCTTTCACATCTGTTTATAGCAATCATTGACCAAATGTGCTATAGCCTTATTTCCATTTTACAGGTGATTGTGCGTGTATGCGTGAGCAAGTGCATGGGTAGGAAAGCATGTGTATTCCTTGCACTCTTTTTTCCAGCTGCATTGTGGAGAGCTGAGAAACAAGCTGGAATATGTGCAAAGGCTTTCTGTAAAACTGCCTTATGATGCTTATAAGGACTGAAAATTTGGTTCTAATGGTTCTTGAGTCTGCTGCTGTGCACCAAAGTGCATTACAGGATTTCTTGGAGTGCTGTTGCTGTATCTGTATTTAAAACAGCAACAAATACTAACAATTTTGATAACTTTCAAGTGTTCTGCAAAGCAACTGCTAAGAATGGTGGGTGCTTTGGAAGACTCACTTCAGAAAGGACCGCGCGCCTTTCTTCAGCTTTGATAAAGTCTCCAGTTCCTCTCTTGGCACAGAAAGCAAAGGACCATGAGATACCATTGCAGAGCCATTGTGGTGTGATGGTTTGAGTTTTGGATTGAGGACTAGCCCCCACTCAGTTCACTGGGTGACTAACCTACCTCACAGGGTGGTGGTTTTGAGGATAGAAATGGCTATAGTTAAAAATAGTTGGAGGAGAGCTCTGTAAACCATCTTGTGTTCCTTGCAAGAGGAAAAACGGTGCGAGAGTAATGCAGTATAATAATTATAATTTATATGGACAGGTTCTTTATGCAATTCTTTCTGAATCTGTGGTAGAATTTCAGAAAATCAGGGAAATTCCTCTATGTTTTAATCTCATTCATCATAACTTGATGCAACTTGCATAGAAGTAAAATTGGTGAAAGCATAAAGTGTGGCCAATGGTGCTTTCTCATGGACTTACAATATCTCCAATGCTGTTATAAAAACTGCCACTTGAAAAATATTAAAACTTATTGAGTTACATTTGGCTGTCAGTTTGTGTTTCATTCACATACTCTACTGGTTGGTGGCAGATGCAGATTTTTCACAACCATGAACCACAGAAACCAGTGAGTGAAATCTGTAATTTCTTGGAATCTTTTGGAGAAATAATTGTAGAAATGCAATACTCAAATTGAGTTTCTACACCTGATATTTTAAGCTGTTTTATCCAGCTTCATTTTATATTATTAAACTCTTTTTTTTTCTTTTTGGCTGCCCATTTTGCATTTAACTGTTGTTGTGAGCTGCCTTGGGGGCATTTTGAGCTAGAAGGTAGGATGCATATGTTTTAAATGTTAATTAAGTAAATAGAATTGTTAATTGTCTTGAACATTTTTGGTATAAATTGAGGCAGTACTCAAGTTACAAGGGAGAAGATGGATTGTAAGAAATGTGACAGGCCCAACTCCTAAGTCTTTTCCATTTTGGCCATTCCATTTTCTCCTGTTGTTGTAAGCCGCCCCGAGGCTTCTGCGAATGGGGCGGCATAAAAATGTTTTAATAAATAAATAAATAAATAAATAAGGGGGCATCACAAATGTGAAGGGCTAAATGGGCCTCCTCTGACCACCCATGATTCAATCACTGGTTTGACATTATCTTGAGGATTTCTTTTCCTGATTCCAACAAATAACAGCTATAATACCACTTTCCTTATGACTTTTCAGAGATGTACTTTTTTGCAATTCATATTACTTCTAACCTTCAGGTACATCTCTGAAAGATAATTCTCCTTGTTTCAAATACTGTCAAGGGAAAATGTTTTTGTCACCTTTTTCTATCCTTGGGCAAGGACACACATGTGTCAGGTTCTTTCTCTAGTTGACAGTGACAGCCTCTCCTTTATCAGTTACGCTACTATTGGGCTCATGTTCTGCAGTATCTGCATGATGAGTTAGGATTTGAAAAGAGAAGGATGACTGGTTTCCTTCACATATTTCTTAATGGCACCATCACTCCTGATGTGACTCAGAAACGAATTAAGATCTTCTGGTTGAGTATTATTGCAGCACAAAATTGCATGCTGTTCTTGAGGATGAAATGCCCGTGAAGCCTGGAATTACCCCAAATGTACAAACAAGAGTAGCCCACCACTGAACAGTAGTTCACATCTCAAGAGGGGAAAAGGAGAACTTGGCATGGGACTCTGGCAGTTGAGTGAATTTCTGGAGGGGATATTTCTGACTGTGACTTTTCTTTAACAGGAAGACTGTTGTGTACTTATCCATGTGTAATGGTATAATCCAGGATTTAAGCCAAAATAGCACTCTCCTTATTCCACAAACATGGTTGGTACAACAATGTCTTTGCTTCAGACATACACGCAGAATAATTGTGCAGGTATTGCATGAAAAGGCTGCCTTTAGTAAGTTATGAAAGTGTACACTTCAGCTATGATAATTGAAGAGGCAAACCACATTTTAAATTGAAGAGCAACATGTGTTTCCAGCAGTAGGAGCAGCTGCACCAAAGCATCAAAATCCACCTGCCAAAATCCAAAATCCTACAAAATCCTATTGTATCTAACTACTTTGTTGGTTTGACATGAACTCCTTTTTTGCTGATCACTTAGATGGCTTGCCAATCCTAAAGGAACCTTGAATTTAGAGCAGGCTTCCTCAACCTGGCATCTTTTGGATGGCAAAGGTGCCAGGTTAGAAAAGCTGGTGCAGAGGATGAGATAACATTTATCATATTGTTAATACTATTATAGAAGAGTGGATTAGATTTTTTTTTGTCTGATGATTTTTTGAACTCTTTTTGGTCTTCCTCTGCAATCTTCATCTTGAGCTCTTTGCAATGCTTGGCAGTATGCTGTGGGCTTCCTTTCACAGGAGGAAATGTACAGAATAAGGAACCTGACTGAATACTCATTTGAAGTATCCGGGGAAGTGGATCCAGTGTTGTTTTGACCCCTTCCTCCTCTTGGGGCTTAGAAGCCCAAACATGATCAGGGTCAGATTAATCCCAGGGCACCTTACCATTCTGATCTGGAAGAGTTTTGGGGCTTTATCATTATTTGTCCCTTGAATCATCTTAACTTGCCTAGCAGCTGTTGGCAATCTGAACAGCCTTCCTTGTGGATCCTGTTGCTGAACTGCAGTTCTGACCTACCATATCAAATGTTCTCATGTTTACTTTACAACAGAGCAGCACTGCCCACTTCTGCCCAACCGCTATGTTAGATGCGCTAGCATTCTCTGTTCTGCCAGCACCATGGTCTCATTGCAAGCATGTCTTCTTACTCAGCCAGGACATGATGAATAAGTTCAGTCTTCTGCACATCTGGCTGGTGGTGCTCATTCATCTTATTCCACTGTGAGCCACGCAGAGAGCCTCTGGCTGTGGGGTGATGTACAAATGCAAAGGATGGATGGATGGATGGATGGATAACTGAAGGAGATTGTGTATATGCTAGAATGTCCATAAGGTTTCCTGTGGGCAAGAGCTACCACCCAATAAAGAAGTGACCATGACCTGGTCTGGCTGTCTTTTTTCCTTATAGACTGAAGCTACTCTCAGAATTGCAGTATTGTTTCCAGAAGTTATGAACACTATAAAAGTCAATGCAAACAAATAGTAAAGGCATATCATGCATAAATTTAATTTTATATGCAGCAACATTATGCATATTAACCATGACCTGTTCTCTCACAATATTTTTTCACTGTAACCTTTGATGCTAAGCTGTTTGGTTTTCTCCATTAAAGCAACAAAAATAAATGTTGCGGACAAAACAAGAGCAAATACACCACTCTCTGCTCCCTAATTATGATTTTGTGGGGCAAATTTTTTATTTCATCAAATGCACTAAGATTTCTTCTTTCATCAATATTAATCATATTTAAATGGATTACTCCCTTCAGAGCTAATACATGTATTATGTGAAATATATACCTGGGGTGATAGAAACAGAAAAAAACCAGCATGATTTTTATTTGGAAATAAAGCCTTTGACACAATTGCAAAATGCAGTTGCATAATTCCCTCTAATTCATATCCTACTACCTTTATACTTTTTGATTTAGGTGGGTTGGGCTCTAGAACTTTCTTTTCCCTAAAAAGTTGGTATGGGTTTGCATTCAATTAAGTCTTCTGCTCAGAAAAATCTAGAGCAGGATTTATTTATTTATTTATTTTGTCCAAGGTGCTAGGAAAGTAAAACTAGTGGGATATTGGAGAAGTTTTAAATGAAACTTCTCAGTTGCATTTACTGGAAATTAAGGGAAGCAACACATATTCTTTGTAAGTAGAGAGCATCATGTGATATTCCTAGTTCTTTTAATCTAGTTAAAATGTTTACTAGAGAGGTATATATGTCCTACCTGTGTTTCCCAGAGAGTTTATCACTAACCTACTTTTGCCAAGTGGTGGTATTTTACCTGTTACTTTTTTGTCATTGAACTTTGCTGATTTATTAAGCTATATGCTTCAAGGGCATTGTAAAATTGCACGTAGGGAATAGGATACAACTGTGAAAAGTAAGAATTACTGTATCAGATAATATCCAATTAAAATCTAGCTAGCGCAGCAGGAAAAACTGGAGCTAGGGCTTATCATTTATGTAACATAATACATAGTGCTATTTGTTGGAAACAAAGTAAGTGTGAAAGAGTTTCTCTCCCTTCCCCTCCAATTATTAATATGTATTGACATTTTATATCAGGATGAGAGAAACTCTTGAGTTGGAATGTGTCATGTTCCAAGGCCATATAATAATGGGATCAGGATGAACAGCAATAAAGGCAGGAGCATGAAGCTACCAATTATCAGAGCATGTTTAAAGGAAAGTGTTTGCATCTGACACATAAGTATAGGCTGACAAATTGGTTATTACTTCTATATAAGAATATCTTGTGATTCAAGGATGTGATTGTATTCTTGCTATGTGTTTGTAATTTCTGGCCTGTGAAAGACAGGGAAATAAATGTTTAGAAGAATTAAGCTCATTTGACCCCTCCCCGCAACTCCTCCCCAGGAGGCTGATGGTTTCCAGTGGATTTGCCAGTGCTCTTGATGGGAATGGTGAGATAGTCAAGGCCCTAGTCTTGTGCAAAGGTTGGATATAATGGGCCACTGACTTGATCTCACTCTGCTCCTTGGCATACTGGGGAGTGGCAGACAGTGAAACAGGCTCAGTCTTGGCTAGAGTGTACATGGCAGAAGAGTTTAAGGGAAGAGGGCCAAACACATGCTAGAACACAAAACTGGGGTTATTGCAGCAAAAAGTGGGGCTTTCTGTCTCCATTGCATCCTGGAGTATCTGTTCAGCTGGGCTTTTCCCGATGGTTTGTGCGGTTAATACTTTGTCCAAAGGATGGATCCTTGGACTCTTAAAGAACGCTTGAGACCTTTTGACATTGCACTTTGAGGAAAAAATCATGAGTCTTCATGCAAGCATAGCACTGTTAGTACAGCACCAGTTGGGGTGACTGGTGCCACCACGTGCCTGATCTTGTGCTGGCTGTTTTGGTTGTTGTGGCCTGATGAAGTACTGGCAGGAATGTCACTGAACACTCATCCTGTCAGTCCTTGCCCTTCTTGGAACAGGAGATCCAGACAGAGGGGGCTGGCCAAAGGGGAGATCATGGTAGATATGTCTTCATGTGAAGGCACAGTGCCTCCCACCGTAAGGAGACTTCAGTACGCCAAAGAAATGCACTGCAGACCCAAGGCTAAGTGACAGGTGCTGCCTGGCTACAAACACCCTTTTTGGAAAGGGACTTGGGAGGGTCACGGCATAAGGTGTTCAGTGCAAGGAGTGGCTGCACCTACCTGTTGGGGTGGTGGGGAGGGCTGCTTTCTTTGTTCTCTGTCTGTCTCTCAGTCTCTCTCTCTGTCTCTCTCTCAGACCAAGTGTGCACAATCACTGAAGTCCACATGACTACATTTGTTTAACTTTAGGACAGCAGAAGGAGAAGGGGATGGCAGAGGATGAGGTGGCTAGATGGAGTGTGGGCTTGAGTGGACTCCGAGGGATGGAGGAGGACAGGAGAGCCTGGAGGAATGCTGTCCATGGGGTTGTGATGGGTTGGACGACTTTGTGACTAAACAAATAAACAAACTGGAACCAGAAAGGAAGAAAGACCAATGAAATTGTTGCTCTTCTCCAATGCCAAAATGGACAAAAAATCTCTTCAGAGTAATTTCTGTAAGATGCATATTTTCTTAATTAAAAGAACACTGCATTTTGTTTTACAGAGAACAAGTTGAAGAAAAATACTCTCAAATATATGGAAGTGCTGGAAGAAAAACTGCAAAGGTAAAGGCATCTTAGCATCTTCAAAATATTCAGAACATGTGCTATTCTGATTATGTTACTAATTAATACAGTAATTATATTCCAATGTGTGTAGTATCTGCTTTGATTGTCTGAATGTAATTCAAGGAACTGACTTAGACCTCTAATGATCTTAACAGCTTGGGGACATTATGGCTTATAAGATGACTGTATTAATGGTATCATTTTTGAACTTGATAAAAGAAAACTTCATTTTTCAAAATTTTGATGAAAGGTCAGTAGGCTCCAGATTTTGTGAGGTCATAATTTCCAGAGTATGAGATAGATCTTCTTGAAGGGATCTGTAGGTTTATAGGAGGACAACCACCCTGTTGAATTTGCTTCAGCTACTCTTCTTGAGTTGGTCTAGATGTAGAGATTATGGATCAAAACTTGTGGCCATGTGTAAGGCAGCAGGGTGTGTTACCAGCTTTCTGTTCCTTTCTGGACATCAAAGAATGCTGCAGGTCTATTTGGTGCTTTTACCCTCTCCTTTCCCCCTTATTTCCTTATCTTCAGTTTTCATCACTTCCCTTTACACTGGGGGAGATTTTAAGAATATTTTAATTGTTCAGAAGTGGCCCTTCTGTCTGGTTAAGAAGCTGCATAGCTGTAGGGAAAAGGTTCAGGTTCACATCACTCCATCAGTCTGTTTGAATGGCTGACTTACCTAGTGCTGCTTATGTAGTCTGGCACTTCTGGAATCCCTGTCCAGCCCCCAGGGCATGCTCTCCTCCTTGGCCCTGCCGTTCTGCTCCCAGCTATTTGGTGGGTGCAGTTTGAGCTTTTCTGCCGCTTCTCCCTTATTCTGAAAGGTTGAAGTGTCTCTTGTAAAGATGGCAGTAAGAGCTTTAAGCTAAAATGTGCTGGTATTGTTGGTGTTTCAGCCTCATCTCTTTGCCTTGGGCTCCTCCATCCACTGGATTGCAGCCCCTGAGAACTTCTGAAATGGAATTTGGCCCTCGGATGGAAGTGTTTCAGCCTCAGTCTCCTTTTTATGGACTGTGGGCCTGCCAGGTTGTGGCCATAGTGTCCAGTGCTGTTGGTTCAGGACAGTGTCAGTTCTGACATTGGAAAGGTCAGAGCAGCTGTGCTTCAGGACTAGGGCAATGCTGTTTGCCGGTTCATAAAGTCTCTGTTGGCCAACAAAGCCCCACAGTGAAACATTAAATAGTTATATCTATGGTCCTTGTTTTTGTTGCACTACACTTATACTCCTCCTTGCTTCCTCTTGCAAGGGACTCAAGGTGTGAGGCAGAGTCTGTGAGTGGCCCGAAGTTATCCCAGTTCAGCCCTCTAACCAGTATGTCGCATGGGCTCTCATTGCCTGAGCTACTCTTTGGGAAGGAGCTAAATTGGAGTCATATCTACATAATTTGAAGTACTTGAAAATCCTGCAGGTCTACTTTCTATTTCAGTCGAACTTTTCCATGGCTTGTTGGTTGTATCATATCATTAAGTAATTCCCCAGTTCATTCTGAAGAACCCTGGAGATCATGAAGAATTATCATCTTCATATTCCAACTCCAAATATAGAAACGGAGAAAACAATGTTATTGTTTAATCCTTATTCAGTACACCACTCCCCCTCCCCGCTTTTTTCTTTGCTGCCAAGATTAATGTTTAATCTTCTAGCTTTGAAGAGCTCCGTTGCTTCCCTCAAGGCTTTAGTTGCCTTTTAAAAGGCTTAACACTTGGTATTGTGTGGCTTTTATAACAGGATAATCTATTCTAAGTATTTACATTTTCAAAAAAATATTGGATGCTGCAGTTTATATTTTGGAAGGAGCCAGACTCTACAATAAAACTGCTTCTTTAGTAAACAGGTAAGTGCTCACACATCTTTGAGAGGCAAACTATTCTGGTTTGTCTATGCGAGATATGGCATATTATGCCAAATATGTAATACTAATCCAGGTAGGTACAGGATGTCTAACTAGGGCTGCCTACATAGCTGGTACTTTATATGTGTATAAGGGTAGTATTAAGGTCCTGAAAAAATGCAGCATCTCGGAAGGAGAAAAAATTCTTCTTGGCAGTGTGTGTGGGTGCTTATGCTTTAAATAGATCAACACAGAATCATATAATAATAGAACTGGACGGGGCCAAGAGAGTCATTGAGTCCAACCCGCTGCTCATTGCAGGTCTCCAAATTAAGCCATCCCTCTCATACGGCTGTCCAGTTGCATTTTGAATGCCTCTAGTGTGGGAGAACTAACAACCTCCCTGGGTAATTGGTTTCATTGTCATACTGCTCTAACAGTTAGGAAACTTTTCTTGATATCTAGTCAGAATCTGGCTTCTTGTAACTTGAGCCCGTTATTCTGTATCCTAAACTCTGGGGTAATTGAGAAGAGATCCTGGCCTTTCTCTTTGTGGCAACATTTCAAGTACTCATAGCTCCCCTCAGGCTCCTTTTCTCCAGGCTAGCCATGCCCAGTTCTTTCAGTCTTTCTTCACAGGGCTTTGTTTCCAGTCCCTGTTGCCCTCCATCCTCATTGCCCTCCTCTGAACCCTTTCTAGCTTGTCTGCATCTTTCCTAAACTATGGTGTCCAGAACTGGACACAGTGCTCCAAATGAAGATCCCTGGGCCCAGGACTGAACTCTGTGTTACCCCACTTGTCACCTCTCCCCAGTTTGAGAAGGTGCCATTGAGAAGCACTTTTTGAGTCCGATTCTGTAGCCAACTGTGGATCCACCTGGAGGTTGTTCCATCTAGCTCACTTTTTGCTAGCTTGCTCATCAGGATAGCATAGAGCAATTGGCCAAAAAATGGCTGAAATCAAGATATATTATGTTCTCAGAAACCCCACCGTCCGCCAGGGAGGTTACCCAAATCATATTAGTCTGGCAGGATTGTTCTTGTGAAACCCATGTTGGTTTCTGGTAATCACTGCATTGTTTTCAAGTTGCTTGCAGACCAACTGCTTTATAATCTGCTCCAAAATTTTCCTAGGGGTTCATGTCAGACTGACTAGTTTGTAATTTCCAGGTTCTTTTTTTTCTTTCTTTCTTGAAGATGGGGACAACAGTAGACCTTCTCCAGTCATGTGGCACTTTCGCTATCCTCCATGCTTTCTGAAAGACAATAGACAGTGGTTTTGAGAGTCCTTCCACCAGCTCCTTTATGACACTAGGATGGAGTTCATTGGGTTCTGGAGATTTGGACTCCTTCAATCCAATTAGATGATCCTTGACCATTTGATTATCAATCTTGAGCTGCCTGCTCCTTCAGCAAATTTGCCCTTCGTCAGGAAGGTTATAGATCTTCTTTTGGGAGAAGGCAGAGCCAAAGCGGGAATTGAGCACTTCTGCCTTTTCTTTGCTATCATTTTGCCATCCATGTGGGAGAGATGAATCCCCTTTGCTTTCTTCTGTCTTTTACTATAGACATAAGCTGAAGAAAGCTTTTTTTTTTTTGCTTATAGTTTCCCTCAGTTTATTTCTAGCTTTAGCCTTCCTGATGCCATCCCTGCAATTCTGTGCTACCTGCTTGTACTCTCCTTTTGTAACTTGGCCTTCCTTGCACTTCCTATACATGTTCTTTTTTGATTTCAGCTCATCTCTAAGCTTTTTGTGAAACCACACGGGCTTCTTCTCTTGTCGTCTACCTCTTTTCCTTGTTGGAATTGTTTGTAGTTGTGCATTTATAATTTTCCTTTCTTAAAAGTTCCTACCCATTATAGTCACTTGCCATGGGACTTTACTTTTAGTTGTTTTGAATTTGTTAAATTTGGTTTTCCTAAAATCTAGGGTATGATTTTGGCTAAACTTTGCTTTTGCTTCCTTTAGAATCAAGAATTCAAGTATGGCATGGTCACTTTCCCCCAGAGTTCCCATTGTTGCTACTTTGTCCGCTAGGTCTTCCCTGTTGGTTAGAATCAAGTCAAGGAGGTCCTTCCATAGCTGTTCCTCTAATTCATTCCTCCATTTTCTATAGGAGGAATTTGCAAGCAATAGATATCAGGGAAATGGAAGTTGCCATAATGACAACATCATGCCTCCTTGAAACACCAGCAATTTGCTTTTCAAAAGTTTCATCCTTGTCTTCTCTTTGACTGGGTGGACAGTAATAGACTCGAACTTCTGTGCTCCTTTTATTCATTGCTCCATTTATTTTAAATGGTGCTCTCAATGGGGCTACTAAGCTCATCCTCCTTTATTTCTGAGCAGAACTATGTGTATTTAACATACAGTATGACTCTGCCTCCTTTTCTGTTCCTTTTGTTCTTCTTGAACAAGTTACATCCTACAGTTGTTAAATTCCAGTCCCAGTCCCACCATCAGGTCATATTCACCCTCTTGCATTAAGAGTTCAAGTACATGCTGCTTGTTTCCCACACTCCAGGCATTAGTATATAGACATTGAAAACCACCTGCTTTTTACTTTAGCTTCATTCCTACATTTTTGGAAGGACTATTATTGGGCACTAGTAGAGCTGCTCTCTCTGTTGAGGTGCATTTGACTTTGTCTGGTATACTTCTCTCTTCTCTGTAGTATTCAGTATAAGCCCCTCCCAATAAACTTCTTCATGCTGTAACAAAACACATTCTTTCCAGTCCATGTAAGGTGCAATCCATCCCTTGCCAGCAGTCCATCTTCCAGGAAGTATGGATGTGGTCCTGGAATCCAAATCTCTCGCACTGGCAGTCTCTTCACAGCCAGGCATTCACTTGGAGAATTTTTATTTCCCTGTCTGCTCCTCTTCTAAGAACTGGAAGGATTGAAAGAAAACTCTGCTTGGCAGTGTCACTTGTTCTCCCATGTGTATGAATGACAGGACACGTGTTAGTCAGCATTATGAGTTTGACAGTCTTTCAGTTGCATCACTAACTCGCCATCCAGGGGGACAGCATACCTGATGAGTCCATCAGTCTTCACAACGCATGTGTGCTTCCATCCCATGCCGCAGGGAGTCTCCGACAACTGAGGCCTTGGGATCATTGCCACCAGTTGGTTGACCTTCCGCCTCTTGCACAGTGTGATGATTTGCAGTTCTTGCAAAGCAGACTGCCCTCCAGGCTCATCCTCAAGTAACTGAATGCGGTTCCATAGTTCCATTGCTTCCATTGGTGCTGAGAGTCTTCTAGTTCATCTATTCCTAACTAACACTTTCCAGGGAGTTTTCTCCTCATTTCCCCTTCCATCAGGATTTTCTCCTTGTGCTTCATTTGCTGTGGCATTTCCAGCTCCTACATTACACTTCGCTGTTGCAGGTCCACCACTCTGTATGAGAACCCTTTTCTTATTCCCTTGATGGTAGACACTCACTGCTCTAGTGCTGTCATTGACAGTGGGCAGCTGTGGATGAGGGCTAGAGGTACTTTTAGATTTTAGTTGGAACTCTGCATTCTGCTTCAGCTTCCACTTCAGTAAGCTCACACCAAAGGGGTTTAAGGTGCAATCCTATGCATGTTTAGCTAGTGATAGAATTTCCAGCATTTCTCATTTCTCTAACTGGGAACTGTCATTTCTCTAACTGGGAACTGGCCTTGAGTGCCATTTCTCTGGGAGAAGGATGGGGTATAAGTCAAAGAAATAAATAAAACTGAAAATTAAGGAAAACTGTAACAAGATTTAAGCTTTAAGATTTACCCTTTGGTTAAATAGTTGTTTATCAAATCTATTTGCTTTTATACTTTATACCTTTGTACTTCAAAAATCTTGAAAACATACCACTCTTGTTTTATCATCTTGTTCATATGTAAAATCTTTTGTACCTGTCTTTTAAATTTAATTACTTTTGTATAATTTAAAAACCAACGAATAACCAACAAACTTAGCTGTATGTCTTAAGTACCTGATGAACAGGATAGCACTGCTGTTTAAACATCTGAATATATAGCTGTCCATCACTTAAAAATAAAATTTGCAATAGATTTAGCACTTTTCATTCATTCATTCATTTATACATCTTGAGAGAGATATTTGTTAGCTGCAATTTTTCATGCATCGAATATAGCTTAACCCACATTTCAAGGTAATCTGCTATGTGTGAATATTATTCATATGCTTTGCCACTCTAAGCAAGATGAATCAAAGGTGCTAATGGCAATTATCAGCTCCTACAACATACATGTGACACATCTGATACACATAAATTACGTGCTTGAATATGTTATGCTCATCAGAATTAAAAATTGCAGTAGTGGTGATTAAAAATCTACAAAGAAAAATAGATTCTAAACTCAGTAAGTTAGCTATCCATTAGCCATTAATTTGTGCTAACAGATTATTTGATTTCTTGTTTTAGTCACTTTCTATGCTCTATTTTAAAAACTTGAATAATTATTTAATAAATTTATATGCTGATTCTCTGGGTAAGGAAAAGATGGCTTATAACTATAATTGAAACAAAAGAATGCCTAAAAATAAAATTAGAAAACTAAAAGTAGCTGTTTTAAAGCCCTGCAGCTTAGTAAAAGCCAACTTTTACTAAACTGAAAATTGACACATTTCAAGTATTGAAGTTTAAAAAACTTGGGGCAAGAGTTAAAGAGACTCTTTACTGGTTCCCATGTCATGGTAAGCCAAGATAAGCCCCAGGGCTTGGTGGTCCATATGGATGGCCATTTTACAAAGTCAGGTCCTGACAGTAGCTTGTTGGGTCATGTCAACCCAGCAAGGGTAGTTTATTTGCATGGTTAACAAACCACCACAACCCATGGGCTATTTTAGGATTGAATAAGTGGCTTGAATATGCAAATATCTCCTGGACGCTTGCAATATGCACCTCACCTACTGCACCCTGGATGCATGAGACCACCTCCATCTGGCCGGGAGCCTGAAGTGAAGCTGGGTGGGCAGTACTCTAACAGAATCCATAAGCTGTCTTGCTTGCCCAACATGAAGTCCCATCTTCTTGGACAGGAAGCATCAAGAGAGAAAGTGTATTCCTATAGGCTATGACCACCATCCCCTTCCCCGACTCCCAAGATGAGGCTGGTGCTGCACCAAATACCTGGTTGGGCACAACTGGGAGAATATAACATCTCCCTTCTCCCCCACCCAGATCTCTGTAAGACAAGCCAGGTCAGCCCTGTCGAGAGATTTTATTCTGGGCTGACCTGGCATTTCAGAAGCAGGAGCAGCACCAGGCCTGAGGGCAGGTGGATTCAGTTGCCTGGAATCCTGCAGAAGAACCAGAAGATGGAACCAGTAGTTACATATCTGACCCCTCTTCTGCTCTGCTGCTCTGTTACTCCCCCAGTGTCCCATGACCACATTAATGAGGGCTTCCCCTTGCTCCCCAAAGTCGCCATGAACCATCCTAAAGAATCAGCTTAAAACAGTAAAAATAGATATTGTTGTAAAATTGGTACTATGTTATAAACACAATAAACAAAAGAAAATGTATAACAACAGACAACTGAATAATAATTTTAAAAAACCTAAGGCCCTGAACTGCCCTGAACTGGCACCACCTGGCATCCAATGGGCAGTGCCCAAGGCTTCTGCCTTTACTGCCAGCCTACAAAAAAGGCCTCCTTTTGTCCATTGGACACTGTTCTGCTGGCCAACAGGGGACTTCCTTCCATTTCCCCAGTTCGTATCATGGACCGGGAAGTGGGCTGGGAGCGCAGGTTAGAGCAGCGGTGGCCAGAGGGACATGAAATCTGGTGCAGGCTGGCTCTGAGGTTGATGTGATGGCTGGCGTGGTTGAGCCTTAGCCTCTAGCGGCTCCATTCTGTCCTGGATGATATTTCCGACCCATTTTAGAAGGCCACCACCTGTAGTGCAGTGCAGTAGTGTCATCTGGACAAAACTAGAACTTATATCACTGAGGCAAGATCTGCAAACCAACCTAAGCTGGTGAAAGGCACTGCCAGCCAGCAGTGCCGCCTGCACATCCACAGAGAGGGCCAAGTCATGCTTGGACTGAGAATATGGAGTGCAGAGGATGCTCCACTGTTGAGCTTCTGACAGGGAACAATGCTGGGCTGTTGGGTAGCATTTAGTTTGTAGGAATCACCACTTGGTTCAGAGTTATTTTGTTGATGGAACTGTGCTTGTAGCCAGTTACATCAACTCTAATGGAAGGATGAAGACTCTCAAACAGAGCTTGCAGTGGAAGAATTCTACCAGCATGGCAGTGGAAGATACATCCACGAAAGTGTTATTAAGAGAGGAAGGAGACTGACACTTGTAGAGGGGAAATGAAAGGAAGATTTTGACCAATACTGTCATTAAGATATGTATACCTTTTATTTATTATTATATTTATATCACACCATTTCCCCTCAGCTTACAGCTCTCTATTTTATCTTTACAACATTCCTGTAAAGTCAGTAAGACTGAGCTCAAAGTAAGTGACTGGCTCAAAGTTGCTGGTAAGCTTCAAGTGGAGACTAGAACCTCGATCTCCCAAGTCTAAGTCCAACACTCTAACCACTATGCTATGTTCTTTCTATTCCTTGCTCTCTTTCTCTTCCACCCCCCACAGTCTCTCTCTCAGTCTCCCTCCCTCCCTCCCTCTTGTGTGTGTGTGTGTATTCCCAGGGTTCCATTGCACTGTAGTACCATACTGTGAAATGGAGCAGCCCAATCCAAGTTTTATAGATAGAGGGTTGGGCTGTGCTGGGAGAGCTTCCATTATTTTCTTGGTTCTCAGTGGTGGAAATGGGGAAACCACTTTGTTTCCCCATCCTTCTGCAGTCTCCAGCACTACCTCTCCAGAGCAGATTTTGTGGGAACATAGGTTGCTGCAGAAGAATCAAGCCCTCTGGATCAAAATCCTTCTGCTGATGGACAAGGCCCTTCCATCCACAGGAGAGTTCCATGGGATCCAGCCCTTCAAGTTTGCAATGGGGGGACATACCTATTTTTAAATGCCCAGTCATGAAAACAGATCTTCATGCTTGGCATTCAGTTCATACATGCTTGTATGCACATGGAGGTTAGGTTAATAAATCTCCATATTCAGTTTCTTTCTAGTTATTTCATTCTGTCATTTCCTCTTCTCCTTCATTTTACCTGTCGCCAGCCTAAAATCCTGACCTAACTGTTGCCCATCACAAGCCATTAGGACAGTATGGGTAAAAATCTTAACTGATGATAATATTTATTCCCCCCTCCCAAAAACCCCCTCTTACAGTTGCTCACAACCAACATTATAAAACCAATTTAATAATAAGCACAATAATAATAATAATAATAATAATAATTGCATCTGAACCATTTCAGTGACAGCACTGAGAGTATTAGATGCAAAACAGAAATCAGTATCCACTATATGCTCGTAAAGCATTCATTCTATTATATCTCACAGACCACATGGTGATCAGTGCTAAATCCCTTATCTCAGTTGCCTCAGGCTCCAAACTTCTTTTTATTTGTATCAGTTGACACAAATATAATCTTTTCGAGCTGAAGAAATTTAATGTGGCCGTACCCTACCCCAAATTTCAAAAAGATTATGGTGTGGCTTCCATTCATTGCAAAAATAAAAAGAAGAAATAAGGGAGGAGGCAGAGGGGAGGGGTATATTTATCTGCTCTTCTTAATTCCCAGATAGAAATCTTACAATTATTTAAGAGATGAATTACTTTGAAGGATGGTAAGTAGCGTCAGTGCACAGTGGAGCCTTGCTTAAATGTTCTGTTTAGAAAGACGAGGTGAATATGTGCACAACTATGCTCCAAAACTGCAATATACGTTGGCATTGCGTCCAAAGACTGACAGTGATGCAGTACCCTGTAGCTCTGCAAATGAATATAAATCCTTTCTCTTTTAACTGATTTCCTCACGATTTGTCTTCATTATTTCTGTTCAGCTTTATCTTTATTTAATTCAGTGCTTGTCATTTGTTTAGTATAGAACAAAACTGTTCAGATTTGAAACTGTGTGTGTATACATGCATACCTTATAAGCCATAAAAGTGTGCCACCTAGCATGGTTGTAGGAGAGCTTTTCCTTAATTTTGTATATCTCCATATGATTGAAAGGTCTGTGGCTAAATGGCTGGGTTGTCTGAACATCTGAGACCTCCGATTTGAGGTCTGGGATCCCCTGCTAATGGATCCTAGGTAGCAAAATTAGAAAAGACATCTGCTTGGGCCCCTAGGGAGCACCATCAAATTTGACAGTAGTGGGTTAGATAGTCCATTTAAGTATCTCAACATATGGTGGTTCCTTATATCACTTGGGCTTCAAGGAGACAAGTGTAATTTAATTAGTTTGATATACATTTGACTAAATGAGGAACTTCCCGGTTTGACTTTTAAATTATTTATAGGCAAACCCTTTCTTCAGATGTCAGGCCTTGCCTGCCCCCTGACTGTCTTGGACCAGATGGAAAATCATTTTGGTTGAAAGCTTGTGAATAAACTAAAAGATACATGACAATTGTGGTTGGCAAGCATTAGGCCATGACCAATATTTGGGTTTAAACTTTAGCCACAACTTTGTTGATTCATCAGAAGCCAGCCATAATTGCTCCTTGGGTTCCATGCTCAAGACATGGTACCATGTGACTATGGTGCCATGATGCCGTGTACCTGGTCTTGTCATGGCAAGGCTGTGAGCAAGCCCCAGTAGCCATTAAGTCCTGCGGAGCAGTTTCCAAACCCACATGCCTTGGCCCTGGGGAGATCTCCCTGCCCCTGTAGCAAGAACCTTAGGACAGGTTTGCATCTCACCCACCCAAGCAACAAAAATGTAAAAGAAAAGCTGGCAAGATGGGACTGATTTCTTCTACACTCTGGTGGAGTTTCATTCCGAAGGAAGCCAAGCTGCAAATCCAGTCTGATACAGTGGGGTGGAGGTGGTTAGGACTTGGCCTGTTCTGGAAAGGGTAATGATATGCAAAGCCTTGGCTAAGAGAATGGGTGGATTCCAAGGCTGTGCAGAAACTGACATTTTTTGCATTCTGCTGTATCTTAGTAGCCATTTGCATCTGGGAAGGAGAATTTCCGTAACAACACAGGATTGTTTTGGAGCAACAATTAGGCCATAGTACATATGGGGAGCTCTCACTCATCAAAGAAATGTCCAAGTAATGAAATTAGTGTGGTATTTTGTCTTGCGTGCCTGGAGTGTAATATTCTATTCATGGCAAGGCACATTCTTGGCTTTGAGAACAAGAGAGTGAATGCCCTGGCTCACTTTCTGCTCCGCAGGCTCTGAGGTCTGCTGCTCCAGCCCAGCAGGGACCCTGTATCCACCCCAGGAGCCGTGGAATGTTGGCTGACAGCGTTAGAAAGGGGCATCCTCTTGCCTTTGACCCCTTCCACACCTCCCACCTATGTCAGGCGTTGTGGGGCTTTCAAAACAGGAGGGAATGGGACTAGGCTAGTTAGTCCAGCCTTTGGGAATTTTGAAGTATTCCATTCACTCCCAGGAAACAGGTCTGCACCCAAACATCGTAGGCGAGAAGCTGACAGCCCCAAGTGTTCATTTGTAGGGCAGAGGGCTCCCACGTCTGTGAGGGATCAACCACTGGCGACCCAGGGAAAGGCCGTCGTGAGATTTCCTTCCTCAAGGTCTCTCTGTCTTCCCACATCCTGAGATGTTGCTAACTTCCGGCTGTTTGCTTTGCCACTCAGGGAGGCAGATGGATGGTCCCATCTCTCCACAGCTCCCTCAAAAGGCTTTTCTGCAAAAGCCTCCCCCAGATACACATTCCCCATTTTTTAAGGCAGTTTTTGATGTGTGTTATCCCAGTGTCTCAAATTCATGAATACTTGACCAGCATCATCGATTATCTGGAAAATAAGGAAGGAACATGCAAGCATCTCAGAGCTAGAAAATCCATACTGCTTATACATTCTTGGCAACCATACAAGCCTTTTTATCAATACAAGAAGTAGGTCAGAGTTTTGGACTCATTGTCCTTGAGGTGTATGAAGTAACAAAGTAGCACAGCCACCCAGTTCTAACTTAACAGTGTACCATTCAGTCTGGTCCAAGGTTAGCTTTATTCAGGTTGCAAAAGTGAGCTTTTTTCTCTTTTCTCTTTTCTTACTTCTCAGAAAATGCTGATTGCTTAAGACATAATGTTTGGGGAAACAAGTTTATTCTCATTTGTGAAGTCCAGGTATATTTTTTCTTTTGTCACTGAGAACATCCAAAGCACTGAGGAGGAACAGCTGACGTATCCCCTTTTCATGTGAGAAATGCTCAGTCTTGCTTCCACAGCACAGTAGTTCTGAATGGGAGTGCAGCAGTTATGAATTAAAGGTGAAATAAGGATGGGAATGGCGGTTATCCAACCCACTTTTCCAGAGGATGAACAAGTGATATATTCTAATCCTGCAAAATCTGAAGAAGAGATTGCTCAGAACTGATGTACAGAATGTCTCCAGCCCAGAAGTAGTGGCACCCAGTCAGAGCATCCCAGGGCTTGTGGCTTTCAGTAAGTGACTGTTGGGGACAATCACCTAGTCACAGCAACAACACTAGGAACCACAAACCAAGCAGCTTCTGAACTTCAACTATAAAGCAGATTGCAGTGTTCTCTGATGATGAATCTGGCCCCTTTGACATTATTCTGTATGTCTCCAATGCCAGAATCCGACCATGTGAAATAGAGCCTTTTGAGGTTCAGTAGAACTGAAAAAGGACTGTCAATGCAACTCTTGTAAAACTTAGTTGTAAAAATGATCTCCTAACTCTTCGACCAGTATCCTATCTCCTACAAATTAAGTAAATCATTTTGTTGTCAAAATGTATCTGTTTCGCAAGCTTTTATGTGGGAAACATGCCTAGTAAACGCAGTACCTATGTGAGCACTTTCACATGCCACCCTAAATCCACCCTGGCAATAAGCATGGCGTGTTGCTTATTCACTGTCTCTCTCCTCCTCAGTCTTCTGAAGGCTCTCCTGGGGACTCTGCAGCCAGACCACCAGTTTGCTCTCTTTCTTCATGCACAAACACCATTGCAAGACCTCTTGTATTTGCTGTGGATTCCTCCCCTCCACCACCACACACACACACACACAAACTTCAAACTTTCTTTTCCCCTGGAGATTATGATCTCCAGTTTGACAGTCAGCCAAATCTCAGTCCTGACAGCCAGTGACAGCCCCTTCAGAGTGCCCAAGTGGCATATTGGAGTTACTGTCAGTGCTTGGAAAACCATTTAAACACATTTTTGTCTACAATATGTGCAAATACTTTTGTCCTTTTGGAAAATGAAAAATTTTAGCCATAGCTGCACGACCACAGAGATACACAGTTCTAAGAGTGGGAAAATGGGAATCTTCAGCTGGGCACTGCCCTGAGGGTACCTGTTGTCAAAGTGCAGCAGTGACCAATGCTGGACATCGATCCAAAGAGGCTCAGAATTGGGGTCTTCTTTACCTTGCGTTTCCTGGATGATTGTCAAAACAGGAGTTGTCAAAGAAAAGTAAAAAGCTTTACTCCCAAAAGGGGCTGATAAGATTAACGTTTCGTTCGCAGCAAGTTAATCATATTTTCCTTTGATGCTCAGACTGTTTTAAGGGGGGCTTGTATATTCTGCGCTTTTCTGTAAGACTCTGGTTTCTTTGAAAAGTGCAAAAGTATGTCCACCCCATTTTTGGCGAGCTCCCTTTAAAAATAGGGTATTGGCAGGGAAGTAAGTGTTGGTTTGGTTTGGTTTGATCAGGGACATATATAGCCATAAACAGAGGTTGTAAAAACTGGCTGTCATACTGGATGATGATCTCCAGGAAAAGAAAGCGTAAAGGAGAAAAAATAAAATTTGCAGTGAGCAAAAAGGGCTCAGTTTTGTGATGGGGCACCAAGCCAGTGGCAGTTCTGTCTGGCTCTAAAGGTGGCCTAGATGAGTTTGGCAAGAGCAACAAGGGGTTTTTTTTTTCTTTTCTTTTTGCTGCCTTTTTTTAGAGTCTCATTCGCCACTTCTCTTCAACCATTATGAGGATTGTTACCCAGGTTTGGCTGATGCACCAAGGCATTGTGGGTGAACCAAGCCCCTAGAACAAGCCTTAAGTTGTCAGAATGGCTTGTTGCTCACAGGCAAACTGCCCTGTGGGGACCAGTCCCAGTTTGTATTACACAACAACACGTTGTGGCACGTAAGCTAATGTGGGTTCTCATGTTGTGCAAACCCAGTCTTTGAGTGCTGATCCTTATATAGCCAAAATCTGTGCATAAGAGGAGGGATAGGCAACTCGTGGCCCTCCAAATGTTTTGGCCTGCAACTCTCATCAGCCCTAGCTAGCATAGGCAATAGTGAAGTTTATGGGAATTGTAGGCCACAACATCTGGAAGGTCACAAGGTACCCATACCTTTACTACAGCAAAGTAGTAGCAGGCTTGAGAGATGAAAAAAGCACGCTTTGTCGGGGGGGGCGGGCGGCGGGGGGAGTGTCCCTGGAAACAGGCATAGGTTGGCTGGAACATTTTGTTGCAAGCCTCATTTATATTTTTCTGTATATTTATGAGGATTAGGAAAATAGCTCTCTGTGCAATAAATTTTGTACATTATACATTAGATAATAGCCTTTAAAGAAATACAGTATATATCAAATAAACCAATTAGAGAGAAAGCTGTTACAAGATGCCTTGCTGATTTCCTTGTAAATTAGTTAATTTCCTGCCTTTGACAAGTCAACTCTGCAAGCTTATCTTCGTCACCTTAGAAAGAAATCAAAGGAAAAACAATCAACTACTGCAGCCTGTCATTTTGTGTTTCCCATGGAGATAATTTAACTATAACACAGTGACATTGAACATTGATAGGAAAATGACAGGCGGTGATTAAAGTTTTGTCCTAGATGAAATGAATGTCTGGCAGATGAAAGGAATACAATCCCCTCCTCCTAATTCTCATCCCCGACTCTTGCTCAAATGCTTTTTATGACTGTTATTGCTCAGTATTATGTGGTGTGTTGTTTTTAATAACCATAATCAAACATCCATTATTGGTTTTCAGCAATAGAAAAATTGTTCTTCCCCTTTTATTTTCTCAAATGGCCTTGCAGAACATAAAGAACGGTTACATAATCTGTACTCTCACATAAAATCCAAGGAGCCTGCTCTGCCCTCAAGATATTGATGTCAGGGTTTTGTTTTGTTTTTCATTATTTCGAGGGCAAGAGAAAGAAAGAATTTTGTCAGTCTATTTTTAGATTTCAATTTAGATTTCAGTGCTTCTGTATTGTGTACTTTGTAGGCACAGAAGTTGCTTTTTATAATAGGCTAGAAAACTGAGGATGCTAATTGTTGAGATATTTAATGTTTACTAAGGAATGAAGACATGATCACCCTTCCAGAATCACCTGTGCAATGCATGTTTTGAAAGCAAAATTCAGAAATTGTTTTCCCAAGGTAATTCTCTTTCAGTTAGCATTATAAATTACATCAGGATAAAATGTTGCTGTTTGTATCACATTGCAGGATTTTTATGTGATCACAAGTTTTGTGAATGACAACTGTCCATAATATAATTGTCACTGTCTGTATTTTCCGCATTTCATTTTTCTCTCACTCACTATTTAGACCCATATGTTTCTGTGCTTTTGACCGTGCATAAATGATACAGACTTGACTCCACAAAAGCTTATACCATATTAAATGTGCAAGTCTTAGGCACCCTTAGAAGTCTAAGAAATGGCTTAGAAAAAAGGTGACTAAGGGAACACATAATTGAGATGTTTAAAATAATGCATAGTGTGGAGAAAGTAGAGGAGGAGACATTTTTCTCCCTTTCCCTTACGACTTGAACCCATGGAGCTGATTGGTGGGAGGTTTGCGACAGTAAAAAGGAAAGTCTTCATACAATATATAGTTGCACTATGGAAGTTGCTGGCACCAATCTGGATGGCTTTAAGAGGGGATTGAACAGATTCAGGAGGGAGGATGCTATCAGTGGCTACTAGCATTGCTGGCTATGTGCTGCCTCCTTTACCAGAGGTGCCATGCCTGCCTATACCAATTGCTGAGGAGCTGGGCAGGAGGAAGTCTTGTATCCATCCTGCTTGAGGGATCCTGCGGGCAGGTGGTTTCGCACCAAGTGACTGGAGTTCTGAACTGGATGGACCTTTGGTCTGAACCAGCTTGGCTTTTAATGCTCATCCTTCCTGAATGTGTTGCTTTCTGGATATGATGAGCTGCAACACATCTGGAGGGCAACAGGTTGGGGAACTTTCTTTGAAGGTGCCAGAAAACTCTCTTTTGCAATTGAAGAAATCCAGGAATGGAAATTGTTTATAAAAACATGTTCCCGACTGTAGCTTGTTGTAGTTTACTGTAGCCTCTTTTATATGTTCATTTTGAAGTAAGTTGCACTGAGTTCAGTCCCAGATAAATGTGTGTCGGATCTTAATCTTACTTTCTCAGGGGTTTCTATTGACATTTATAGTATTAGACAGAAGAGCCTATGCATATTTAGATATACTTCTGTCTAAACACCAATAAGATTGTTTCATATACATCAAAGTGCTTGATTCTTTTTTACTCACTCAGCATTAGAAGTTGAGGTTAGGCAGCACAGGAATCCAGTAATACAAGAGAAAAACAAATGCTGTTTTAAAAATAAAATTTGTTGCTAAGTGCCATTAGGTTGGCTCCAACTCATTGCAACCCTATGAGTGTCTGCCGTCCAAAATGACCTCTTTGACTGCCATGCACAGGCCTTGTACACTTGTGTGTGGCTTTCTAGATTGAATTTGATCCATTTCATTCTTGGTCTTCCCCTTCTTCTTCTACTTTCGTTTTTCCCTAGTATGATTGTCTTCACCAGTGAATTTTGCCTTCTCACAATGTGCCTGAAGTATGATGGCCTCAGTTTTGCCCTTTTTGCTTCTAGAGAAAGTTCTGGCTCGATTTTATCTAGGACCCACTTAGTAATCTTCTCCCAGTCCATAGTATTTACAAAGTTCTCCTGCAGCACCTAATTTTGAATGCATCAGTTTTCTTCTTGTCAGTTTTTTTCACTGTCTAGCCTTAGAACATCTCAATACTAGATCTTCAACATTTCCAGTTGGAAAGATGTTGCTGGCCGCAAAGTCGTGTCTGACCCATCGCGACCCCATGGACAACATTCTTCCAGGCCTTCCTGTCCTCCACCATACCCTGGAGTCCACTCAAGCTCACACCAACTGCTTCAGTGACTCCATCCAGCCACCTCATCCTTTGCCGTCCCCTTCTTCTTTTGCCATCAATTGTTCCCAGCGTTAGGGTCTTCTCCAGTGCATCCTTCCTTCTCATTAGGTTACAAAGTATTTGAGTTTCATCTTCAGTATCTGGCCTTCTAAAGAGCAGAGATATCTTACAGTTTAAAAAAAAAGAGTGTCTACGGTAACATTAGCATATGAATGTTTAAATCTGTTCACATAAATGTTATACTTGGTTTACATTCCAATTACTGCCATTTCATAGTAATCCTTTGCCTTTACTGAGTAATAAAGATTACAATTTCAACAGCAAAAAATCCCATAGATACTGTCAGACTGTAGTAACCATAAATCTATAACATACACCTAAGGAATTACATTCTTTTTACTAGTTCTACAGTGTTTCAGCAACTAATGTGCCCAGCAATTTAGAACTTTCCTCTGAAAATCAATATTTAATTGTACCACTCTTATGAAATACATTTATAACAATAGTATTGTTCAGCTCCTCTGCAGTCAGAAGTTAATCTCATTATACCAAAGAATATGCTGGGTTAATCTATTTTCCCCTACTGCATACTTTTGTATAACCATTTATGTATGTCACCCTTCATATACATTGATATCACAATGCTTATTACAGGATTATAAAAGAAACCAATTAAAAGTTCTGACAAATAAACCATTTTCAAGATGAATGCATGTTGTATAATTTAGATATAATCAAAACCAGTTATGAAGTAAAATAAAAAGTTTTTGATGCCCCACTTTCCATTCCAGTATAATTTCAATTTTGGTGCGGGGAAGAGACTATTTAAACTTTAATGAATACTGTATGAAAAACATATATTTTGGTATGAAATTTGATATGAACAATAAATCATATAGTAGAGGGAACCTGAATAATCATAGAGGAACAGACAAGTCTTAAATTCTTGTCTAACGGCAAATTGTTCTATACATGGTCCATATCCATATTAACCACATTCCCATCTCTCTCACACATGAGCAGTGTTAGCCTGCCTTTGTTTCTATTCATTCCAGTGGTTTTGTTCTAAGTGGACCTGACACTGGATACCATCCACATACCTGTTCTGATGGATTAACGTCCATCAACAAGTACGATGAGCATGTCAAGCCACAGTGTATGGCACACAATAACCATAAGAGTTGATACTCCCCTGTTAAAATTACTAGCAAATCAGCATTGAGTAACACCTTTATGAGCATCAGCCAGTTTTTTTTTTTTTTTTTTTACCTCTCCCAAGTCTGAGTCCAACATTTTACCCACTATACCACATCAACCTTTCCCAACTATCATCGGCTTCCGGATATGCTGAACTTCAGCTTCCATAATTTACAACCAGCTTGGCCAATCCAACACATCTGTAGGGATTCAAGTTGTGCAGTGCTGTACTATATTGTCAGTTTGACAGCAGACCCCATTCCACAAGTTTCTTAGCCACTGCATGTCCACCCCAGTATATTGCATTCTATAGGTTGGCTGCCTGAAGTATCGGGAAAATAGAGGGTAAGGGAGATCATTATCCCTTAGGGTAAGGACCCTTGTCAATCTCTTGATTGGCCTAACCTCAACATAGGATTAATCAGGAGGGACTAAGAAACCCATTCACTCTCAAGTTCAATTTCTCATTTGTAAAGATGTCATAATAATAACATATTGTATAAGATTATTGCTCAAAATTGGAAAGAGTTAGGCAAAAATGTACATCGTAGTAACAGATTAAGTTGTTGTAGATCATAGGTGGACAGAAGGTTGATCTCCAGATGTTTTAGACTTCAAGTATCAGAAGCACCTTCCAGTGAGGCCAAATGTCAAGAAGTTGAAGACCAAACATCTGAAAATCTGCTTTTTGCCCACCCTGCTGTAGACGATTCAAGCAAGTAAGCTAAGCCATGGATATGTTCAGCCTTAAGAAGAGAAGACTGAGGAGGGGACATGATAACACTCTATATGTACTATCCTTTGGACTAATTAAAGTGGAATATAAGTTGAATTAATAACTAAATTATATGTATAACTACCTCAAAGGCTGTCACAAAGAGGAAGGTCAGGATCTCTTCTTATTCATGCCAGAATGTACGACGTGGAATAATAAGCTCAAGTTGTGATAACCCAGATTCAAGCTAGATATCAGGAAAAGTTTCCTTACTGTCAGAGTCATATGGCAGTGGAACCAACTGCCATATGGCTTTCCCACACTAGAGACATTTAAAAAGAAGCTGGACAGCCATCTGAGTGGGATGGTGTAAACAGGTGTCCTGCACCAGCAGGTGGTTAGACTTGATGGCCTTCTTGGCCCCTTCCAACCCCACTATTCTATGATTCCATACATTTAAGCATGTGTCAAAGTTCACCAGTGTCGCTGTATAGTTTAATGTGAGAAAGTTCTTTTCTGTTCCCACCTATGTATGAGTAAGGTAAGGAATCTAACATATAGCATGCAGTTGAACATTCTGTGTACACTTTTATTATAAAACTGGGACAGAAACCATGTTGGGGGGGTTGTAATTTCAAAATGTTAAGACTATTGAACTGGGTTATATGCTATGAATATGCCTGCAGAATGTTTTCATTTCTGTGTAGCATCCCATGTGTCAACTTTAATGACGAGCCATATAAAATAGCAGTAGTAATGCAGTGGTTCTTAGCTAAATTATGGGCATTTTCTCTCTCACACACACACAAATGTGCATGCATGCGTGCAAAATGATGCTGCATGATTTTTGTTGTGTGTGTTTTATATATGCCTCACTTCAGAAAAGGATTTATAAGTAGGAGTTGATCAGCACTGGAAAAAGTATATCACCAAAGAATAAGATGTTTTAACAAGTGCAGTCATATAATTATGTTCCACTTTCTGAAGCAGTTTCTGTTCATTGCGGTTCAAATTAAGTTATACTAGAAATAAAGTTCTGGCTGCAGTCCCATGCACTCTTAAACTTTCCTAATTCCTTTGAAATCAGGATGACTGAATCCTTCTGCTCGCTTGCTCTGTGCAGCCTGGATGCAGTCTGTTCCTGTGGGTGCAAGATGGAACTGCGCAGAACTGGGGGTTCATACCTGATCCAGCCAGAGCAGTGTGCACAAAAGAGCTTCAATGTGCATATCTGGCCCCATACAAGCAGGAACGGACAAAAGTAATGCTTGCATGCAACAGTCTACATTGAAGTGGGAGTGGCAGCTTGCTTTTGTGAAGCTCTTTGTGCACATCAAAGTCCCATAAAGTCTTGACTCATTGCCACTGTGTGGGCAGGATGAAATGATGTTGGGCCATTTTGGACTAGTGTGCAACTAATTGCCTACTATAAATGAATGAGGCATAGCGTTTTTGAAATTGCTGTAGAATTTGAAGGACAAGCTAAATTTTCCATAACCTAGTAAGCAGGAGACAATAACATCCTAATCTCATGTTTTTTCTAATGGAGACATTACCAGTTGGATGTCTCCATTGGCAAGCCATTTTAGTATAAGTCAGGTTGCAGTTACCATTGGACTGGTGGAGGGGTGGGAGAGGGGCTCTGGTATAACCTTTATAAGAACTATCTCTGCGTCTTGTTCGGAAACAAAACAAGAGTGGACCGTAACATCAGTTATGAACCCTTCTCTCTGAACAGAGCTCTTATCTTGGCTTCTATTTCAGCAGTGGGAGCCAGCTTCTTGAAAGAGTGTGGGAAGTTGACTTAGAGGCCTGTCAGCTGTTGATCCAGGGGCTTCAGCTGAAAGAAGGTGGTTGTGTTTCTGATGAAGAGAGCCAAACAGATGAAGTGGGGGATACTGCTGATTCCTCTCTGAGCAGCGAACAGGAACAATCAAAACATGTTCCCATTAAAGGCGGCAAACGGACTGCTCTCCAGTGCCCCATTATCCAAAGCAAACACCAAAGTACACACTGGGAACCGAAAGAGGTATCAAGGTTTTTCTTTTGTTTTGCTTCTCTGTCTGTTTTCCCCTGATGTCATTCTTTTCAGCTTTGACAGAAAAGGTTGCACTTAGGTTTAAAAGTTAGCAGTTCCTGCTAAAGAGCAAAGTTTACTCTCAGAATCAGATGGTGAAGTCAACAGAGGCTGTGCTGTATGTCACCAGATTCCTATACATTTTACAACAGGGGTTCAAATAGATGAAGATATAAAACAATGGGTACAGCTTAAAACATTGCATGCATGTCATTTCTATTTGGCAAATAAAGTGTCACACATGTACAGATTGCAGTGTGTGTAAAGATCACAACCAGAGACACGAGCAGCAATTTGCCACAGATAGGAAGCAGTTTCTGTGTAGAAACTGAGTAATGTGTGAAGTGGCCACTGTAACTAGTTGTCACTCTTCTTTCTGAAGAACATGCCAGTGACTATCTCAGTCCAAAATGGATCTAGTCTTTTCAAGGTTTTCCAGGTAACCAAAAGCTTTTGTACAACTCTCCATTATCCCTAGCCTTCCTCTTCCTCTTTTCTCCAAATATGCCTTGCGAGGGGCATGTGGGGAGGGAGGCTGCGCTCGGCTCCTCTGGTGGGGCCTGGTATAAAATCACACTTTCAAAGAATTGATGCACTTTGAAGTTCTCCTCCATAAGGTATAGGCCACACTGAATGAAGGCTGGGGCACAGCGTTCCCCTTTCTGTCTCCCACTCTCCCCTCACCACTACAATTTGATGGTATGTTTTGGGTGACACGAAGGGGCAAAGTCAACAAGGATCTCCTAGTGAACTGGATGCATTTGTACCATCTCATTTAAATGGAGTTGCCAAGGGTCAGACCTTGTCCTCATAAAGACAGAGCATGTGCTTTCTTCAGAATGAAACAGTTAATTATGCAGTAAATCATCCTCATCCTCATCTTCATCCTCATCATGGGAAACCCTTAATATACAGCGGCAGGAGAAAACAGGTTGGACACATAGTCACCCCCATTGTATTGTGATCTCTGTTGCCTGGGTTACGATGTGGGAAGTGTCTAGGAAATGTGGTTGTGCTTCTTGGAAATGATTTGGCATAGATGGCCTTGTGGTACACTGCATCATTATAGTTCAATTACACCGATGAAAAGTTGTCAGCTCTCAGCCAGCCTCGGAGGTGGGGAGGATCACCATGAAATAGGGGTTATGATGTGCACCAGATATTATGAAGGGATTGTGAGGCTTAATGAATCAGATTTTTCAGTTTTCATTTGTTGGTGAAATGTTAGTCTTACTTCAGGATTAATTGCTTTGCAGCACCGTGAGGATAAAAGTTCTGGACTTTTCTTATAAGTGCCAAGACTATTTTTCCAACGCTTGTCTCCATTATGTTTTAATACTATGGTATGTTATTCACAAAAATTAAATGGATGCCTAATTCAGTTTTACACAGGGTTAATACAGTTGAACTCTAGATTGTAAAATGGTGCTTAATAGTGCATTAATGATGGATAGAGATTTACCAGAAAGTATGCCATAAAAATACTGAATTTCTGACCTGCCTAATAAATTTAGTTCAGAATTAAATTGTAAATGCCAGGTTCAACCTTTCAGCAAACAAACTGGGTGCGCAAGTTGTTCATCACACAGAGGACATTTTCATCTATTGTGAGCAGCACTAGCTTTTGTTCCCGCTTGCTATTCTTCTCAAACGTGCAAAGATAGTGCTAGTAATAGTATGGCCTGGCATCCTGGCACAGAACAAACTTTCAGATAATTGTTATAAAGATGTTTAAGCCTAATTAAAGCTCCAGGGCTACTTGGGAAAAGGAAATGGACAACATCTTGCCACACCATCCGACCTCAGAATCAGCACAGTTCCTTTTCCGTTCAGCTATTTGCTCATGTGTTTGTGTGAAAATATGAACTCCTACAGCAAGTAATTTAGCAGAAAAGGATAACTGTCAAGAATTGTTTATGCCTTCTTGTTGCTCTGCTGCAGGAATAGGGCTTACCCTGAGCCAGGGCTGCTGCATTTAACTATGGTTGTCTGCTGCAGATAAGATCTTGATTGACTCTGGCAAGCAAGCCAAGCAAGCCTAAATATTAACTGTTGCACACAACCATTTCTTGAGCATTCCAACACTTAGGATGCAATCCCATGCAAGCTTAGACAGAAAAATTCCTATAACACCAAGCATACTGGAAGTTGTGGGATTACTTTGTTCTCTAAACATTTATGAGGCGTTTCCTTAAAAACATTCTTTTATGTTGTTTGGTAGAATTATTGGCTGGGAAGGAGTGGGGTTTCAAACAGGCAGAAAAAAATAAGAAACATGGCTTTGCCATTCTGTGTTAAGAGAACAAGCATGAAAAACAAGGGTAAAAGTTGGTGTGCAAAAGGGAGGGCTAGGAGATACTTCATTAGCTGGTCCTCTGTGGACAAAACATTAATAAAGGTCTCATCACCAAAGGCAAAAACTGTAGCAGTGTCAGAGAGGCAGCATAAGGTAAACAATCCTGAGTACAATTAGAAGATCATTCTCAGATTGTTATTCATATATTTATTAGATTTATATCCCACCTTTTGTCTTTCAAAGAACTCAGAGCAGCTTACATCATTCTCCTCCTCCTGTGCTCAATCTTACCCCCACAACAACAACCCTGTGAGGTGGGTTGGGCTGAGAGTCTGTGACTGACCCAAAGCTACCCCATTAGTGCCATGGGGGAACGGGGACAAGAACCCGGATTGCCTGAGTTCCACTCCTGCTCTCTTAACCACAACAACATACTGGCTCTGTTTTGCCTACAAGGGGATGGAGAGAAGTGGTGAACCTGCCTTCAGTGCTGATCATGGAAGAGAATGACTGCTCTCCCAGTACTGAATAAAATAAGAATTCACAGTAAGTACATCTTTTCGTGTTCAAGAAGTAGGAGCCTCCCGAAAGAGGTCTAAAACTTCAGTCCATCCACCCTGACTATGAAGGGAGTCCCCCACCCCTTTGTGCTTGCTCTCAAGCCTTTACAGACCTTTACAGTGCTTTGCAGAGCGCTTTCCTTCCAAAGAAGCCCTCTGGGGGAACGGCAGCATTTCATTTTGTGGTGTTTTATGAAGCAATGGGCCACAGCCTAACCACAGTTTCCCAGGTGTTCCTCCAGGAAACATTTGTGTGTCTGAGGGTATCAATACTCTAACAGTTCTTTGAAAGGCACAAGATGCACAATATGTTTCAGTTGTGGCTGTTTTGTGCCACACTCCTTTCTGAGTTGTTGGCATCAGAGAGAGGGAAGGATCTCCCAGGCTAAATGGGGCCAGTGTTCCCATTTCCAACATCATGCTACATGGGCTACTGGTGGAGAGTCCCTGGCTCATTTAGCCATGCCTGCTGGCAGCGGGATCCAAGCGGGAACCCTCTCCCACCTGCTCCTTCACAATGAGGCAGAATTAAGAGCACAGCAACAGCCAACCTCTGCCATATTGTGACATCAGCATAAAATCAGTGGCTTCACATTTGAGTACAATGAGATTTCTCTTACAGACCATTTTAATTCCTGTTACTGCTGAGCAGGTATGTGGCACTTATGAATTCATTGCTAAACAAGGAACTCACACTATAAGAAGATGCTATCATAATTTATCATAGTCAAGCAATGCCATATTCTGTATTCATAGCTTAATACTAAGCAACAACTTATATATGACATGGGAAGTCTGTGTTCCGGATATCCTTTAAGCTATTTTACTTTGATAACTAGTAGTTGCTAATTATGAGGTACAGAGTGCCTCTGAGGAGCAGGGTGTAACCTGCCTGCTGTTTCTCTTTGTCCTTCAAAACTGCTCTTAGGTCCATGGGAGAACACATGCAAGTATCGACATGCCCCTCCCCCAGTGCACTCCTTCACATGGTGAGAGGGTCTGAGAGGGTCTGAGAACCCAGGAGCAGTGCTGCCAGGAGGCCAGACTCTGACCAGGCGGGTCTCCTAGCAGGATTATCCAAGGTGGAGTGGAGAAAGCTGAGATTAGACTAAGATACTGGGATCAGGAGAGGCACTCCGATGGGTACTGCAGTCCCTAGCCATATTTGTAATTCTTGAATTGCACTTGGAAGCATACAGGCAGACAGGGCAGAATTGGGGTCGTATGATCTGACCTTCTGGCGTGACCGCCTGTTTTATTTTAGAAGCTGCAGACTCTGAACTATCTTCAGGGGAAGTCCCACAGGGGAAGTCCCACATAGAATGCCTTGCAGTAATCTAACTTGGAGCTTATTACAGCATAGAAACCAAGCTCTTCCTGTCCTGATAGGAAGAGGGGGCATCTTTGGACACCTAGCTGAAGCTGGTAGAAGGCACTGCCTGTCACGGAGGCCACCTAAACCTCAAGTGACTAAGATGTCTCAAGGAGGAGCCCCTCAAGCTATAGACTTGCTCCTTCAAGGGGATGTATAACGCCAGTTCCTCCAGAACAGTTGGAGCACCTTCTTTCTGGTTAGAAGAATGTCTGCCTACTAACAGAATCTCAGTCTGGTCTGGATTGAGCTTCAGCTTGTTAGCTTTCATCAAGTCCATTACCATAACCAGGCAGAACTCAGAAGTAAGCACATTTATACAAAAATATGCACATGACATTGCTTACTGTGAAGGGTGGCCACATATACAGATCACATTTCTTTATTTCAAAATGTGCATCAGCAGACCCCCCCATTCTTTTCCAAACAATCTATTTTGAAAATGAAAGCCGGGACGTTCATGCAAGGGATACATTACCAATGTAGCACTGTGTTTGTACTACAGTATCTCTTTCTGAGCACAGAATGTCTCATATAAATGACATCCAGGACATGCTTAGATTCCCCTGGCATCATGAGTTTATATCCTAAATACATTCTGTAGAATTAAGAATTCCTGTTGTAAAAGTCCTTGTTATTCTACTTGACTTTTTCATTAATGAGACTAAAAGGGAATGTTTCCAAGAATCTGCACAACATGATTCCATGGGCATTAAGTATTCATGTTTTGTCTAAACATTTTACTGTCTAGTGAGAAATGTTTTGACTCTTCTTACCACCATCACCCTGCAATCCAAGAAATCTTTGAGAAATGAAAAGAAGCATGCCCAATTTGATAAAGTCATAAGGGGTTGTGAAAAGGATTGTGAGAAAATAAATGCATAAACCATGAAGTCATGAAGTTGATACCCCATTATTATTTTAAACATAAATATTTACTAACATTTACTTTCCGTCAAAACTTGCAGTGGAACAGAGAGTTTCCATGGGATCCAGGCATTCCTAGGTATAAAATTTATAGAAAGAATAAGGGAGGGCATCGTAAGAATAGTGTTGCTGTATATCTGTAAGGTCATAGAATTCAATACATCCCACACCACTGCACATGCATACACTAGAATATTTCAGAAGAATAAACTCCTCCATAGAAGCACTGTGGGTGGAAATACTAGGCTCAAAAAGTTATTGGGAACATATTATTGTTCCCATTTGGTTGATATCTTGAGATGGAGAAGGAAATTGGGAGCAGCCAATGAGAAATTAATATTTCTGATTATTCATGTTTTAAATCAGGAAACCATAATGTAGCTTATGCTAAACATTTTAGAAGTTGAAATTATTTTTAAATTCCAAGAGCATCCTTTGCTGACTTACTGAAGATGGGTTAGGTAGTTCTGAAATTTTAAAAATACAGTTTTTTACTAAGTGGGAAGAGAAGTAAGGACTTCTTATCCAAAATTGGGCCACTGTACCACTGAAGTCAGGCTAAGGAAGGAGGAACAGCATTGCTTCCCTTGAGATTGATGGGGTAAATTGAAGGAAATTGGACTTGGGAATATATGTGAACTCTGCCTCTCCTGAGCACAGATACTCCTTCCAGTGCTTAGTGTGGGAGGATACTTCAATTCCAGCCCCATATTTATAGCAAAGGCTTTGGGTTAGATGCATAACTTATTGAACAGTCATTTTGCTGGCTACAGCCATGGTGAGGGGGAGGAATTAAACTCCTCCAGTGCTGAGGCAGAGGTTGGACCAGGGTTTGTTCAGATCCATATCTGAAGATTTCTCTGCAGCACAGAGAGCAGGGTTAAACGCATCCTTTTGGGGTAGAATGTTGTAAGCAGATGTAATATGCTAACATCTTTTCTGTTTGATGGCCCTGAAGTCAAGATGGGAGCATCACACTGTACTTTTCATGATATTCTTGCATGAATGAATATATAAAAAACTCCACTGTTCCCTTACACCAACAATTATTTTAAGCTCAAGGTACTTTTATGATCCATATTACTTCATGAGCGCTTACCTTTAATTATGCCCTGCTGGTATCTTCAGTGCACTATGTAATTATGCAGGCTTTTTTCTGTTTTTAACTTCATACTTCACATTGCTGTGTGGTACTGCGTGGTGTTGATTTAGAGGATCAGTTCACACATCACAACAACCCCAAATATTTTAAAATTCTGGGCTGTGTTGGAAGAAGTGGCATACTAGTGTGGGCTGCCTGATTATGGCCACCGCAAGCTCGAGCAACTAAACAAATTACAGACCTTCTCTCTGTGCTTTGGTTAGTGTTAACATGGCATCCAGGGAATCTGGCTTGCTTCTTGCATGGCAAGCCAGAGAAATAACCCAAGAGCAAACTCATTCTGAAATGTCAGCGTTATTGTAATGTATGAACAAGCCATAGTATTTCATTCCCTCTATTCTACTACCTTTTGTACAAACCTGCTTTGAAAACAAACCTGCTTAATTACAGTATTGTGAAATTTATACGATAGCGATTTGCACACAATCTGTGCCAAAACTGTTTCCAATCTATAGGTTTTAACCTCAACCTGTTTGATGGGAATTTCTTGTTTTTTCCATTTTATTGTCATATTACTATATTTCACACTAAAACATAACCCAATCATACCATTTCTAAAACACATTTTGGTACAACAGTCATGACAACTATAGGAAGCCAGTAAAGTCACATTCTACATAATGCAGAGAAACAGCCAAAACAACCCAGCTGGTTGTGTGGACCAGAATGCACCTCATAGCTGAAAATGAATTTTCATGCCCTGGAAAAGAGATGGGCTCAAACAGGCCTGAAGTCCCTGAAGGTTTTGACATGACTTTCATTCTTCTCTGCAAAGAAAATTGTATCATATCATGCAGTACTTAGTAGTTATTAGCTAGCTGTAGTGCTTTTGTCAGCAGACTACAGCACATTCCTATAGATTAAAATAGCCTTTAGTTCAGGGATTTGATACTCAGTGTATAAAGGGCAAAGCATTTAAGAAATCCATGTGCATTTATTTATACTTTAATTAAATTTCATATTTATAGAACACCAAATAATTGTGTTGAGGCCCTCCATTTATTTATGTCTTACAAGTCCACAATAAGCAAGAGTAAAGGTCAGTATCTAAAAATTATTTCCTTACACACAAACCCATATTCTAAAAGGATTGGTAAGACACTGCTTGGCTTGTTTACAATGATCTGAGAGCCACTGGAAGGACCAAATGTTCTCTGAGTTACATCACAGTCATACTGAGCATGTTATCACCATCACTTCTGTGTCCTTACTAAACAAAGAACCTGCTGGGTGTCAGTTATCACCATCACAACTGTATCTTTTCACATTTATCTTTGGGAGGTCACGCTATATTCTTATTCCTATTCCTATCCTTAATTCAGCTCTGCTGTTAATGTAGGAAGAAAAATATCAGAAACTTAACTGTAGTTCAAACACTTTAAACTATGTGAAATACCAACATTTATGTTTTCCCTAAATTAAATATGGGAGATTTTCTACTAATTTTCCTGAAGCTCAAAAGCAGGGGCAGAGAACCTGCAGCTTTCCATGTGTTGTTAGACTCCAATTCCCATCAGCCCTAGCAAGCATCGTCAGGGATGATGGATGTTTTAGTCAACAGAGGGATAGTCACAGTTTCTCTGTATTTGGTCTTAACACAGTGTTAACCATCCCAAGGACTACAAATCCCATCATTTGTAGAATCTGCTGGCAAGGGATGGTGTCAACTTTGCTGTCAAAGTTCTTTGGAGGGTACCAGGTTGGGGCTGCTGATCTAAAGCAGGCAGTTTCTGAATTCCAGGGCTGCCACTTAGGGTGGTTACATGAGCAACAGTGTCTCTTGGCATGGTAAGAGTAATCAGATGGATCTACATTTGAGCAAGTGCATGGTTCTCCACTTTTGACCCATTTCCATACCATTGCCATATTCTCACTTCAGGGTTGTAGCTTTCAGGCATGAAGCATCCCTAGAAATGTGTCTGCGGGCGGCGGTGGTGGGGAGTTTCTCAAGAACATCCCAGAGTAGAATCGGGAAGCCAGCCAGCCAGCCAGACGGTATACAGTCTCTTTGTCTTACAGACATTTGACATGGCTCTGCCATCTTATATAGTCCAAATTCCATCTTAGGACCTAGCAAGGACTGCTGCCTGCAAGCCAGACAGCCTTGGCTGGAATAAGGATTTATATAGTGTCTTTCTGTCTATCTGTCTTTGATTCTGGAATTCCACTTTAATCAGTTTATTCACAAGCAGAATTAGGTTTCCACAATGTCATCCATGCCTTGCCAAGCTCTAATTTACTCAGGAATGTGGAATGAAAGTGGGTTTCCTTGATTGTATTTTCACATGTTTTGCCTCTTTTATTTCTTGGTTAGTTGATGTCACAAAGGGTGGGTGGACACCCTTTGCCCCATAATGAATGATAAAGCTTTTTACAAAGAGGAAAGGCTGCACTGGAGGATCCAGAAGCCATGTGAGCCAAGCCATTTGGGAAACTTTGACATGGTTTCTATGAAAGAATTTTTAGGACATGTATAGAGGTCTTAAACCTTGCTCATGTCTCATAACTTGGTACTCCCATCAAACCAAGCAACAAATAAGGAAACACTGTTTATGTCAAGAAGACCCTATTTTCTTGGTGGAATTAAAGATAAGCTGGTGGTAGCAGTTGAGAAAGAGTTCTTGCTATCAGATTAAATGTATGATTTGGTTTGAAATGAGTATATTTGCCCTGTACAAATGCACCTGAAAGTTCAAAGGCAGCTGTAAAAAGATATGCATTTGTAGATAAAGAATAACAACATGAGTGATGATCATTCTTAAAAATGATAATTGGCAGAGCCCTAAGATATGTTTATTTTTGATTTGATATGTAGTATTGAGATACTGCTAACACAGTCTCTAAACTGTTTACATATAAACATTAAAATCACAGTTTAAAAAATAATACTGTAGTGATGCTGACAATGGTGAGCAATGCAGAAGAAGTTAAATGGAGCAATGTGGTTAATTGACTTATAAATCGGGGGAAAGCTTGGGTGAACGAGTACTCTTTCAGCAGACAATTGAAAGGTGCCACAGTCTCTGCTTCAAGAGTTACATAAGGCAAAGTTTTCCAAAGGACGGGTGCCGCTTTTGAGAAGGTGTCTGTCTTAATTTCAGTATGGCTATGAAGGTCTTCTCATATGATCTTAAAAGTCAGAGGAGGTCTGCTAGACATTCCGATCACAAGTATCTTAGGAATTTGTATGACATGGCCTGGTAGCTAAGAGTCTGCCAGTGCAGTCCTTTTAGCATAGGTCGTATGTGAGTGTAGTGGGTGTCCCAGTGAGATGCAACATATTGCACTAGCTGTAGCTTCTGATTCCCAGTGATCACATGGCTCAGTTGTTGCTCTCCAGGATGTGTAGTGGACATACCAGCCAACATTGGTAAGGGGTGCTCCAGGCCCCCAAAGCCACCTAGGCCTTCAGTAGTAGAGTTGGATCCAAAAGCACCCCTAAAGCCTTGTGCATGCTGCCTCAGAGGGAGGGGAACCCCATCCAGGACAGGCAAGAAGCCCAATTCAGAGACCTGGAAACTGACAACCTATGCGCTTTCTGTCTTTTGGGATTCAGCTTCAGTTTATTAAGCCCCATCCCAAACATGATTGCATCCAGCACCAGTTCAGGATGAGCACAGCCTCTCAGCTCGGATGCCACAAAGAAATTGAGCTGGATGTCATCTGTGTCTGTCTACTGTGTCCAAGGCTGCGTGAACCACACTATTATACTGTGATGTGTATGTGTTCCTTTGAGTCATCTGGTCACTCCTCCAATGCTACTTCAAACTAGTTGTTAAGGGCAAGGGTTGGGGGAACATGCAGTAGGTTGTCCAGATGCAAGCAAGCATCTCATCCACCTCCTTAAGCTCCTTGAAATTGGGCCCACAAAACAGTATAAGTTGATGCACTGGGCACCGTAGTAGATACTGCGTCAGTAGGAGTGTTCACACCAGTACGAAGCTGAACAAGCTTATAATCCCAGAATTGTTTTCTATTTTTCCTTGGTCTTTCTTTGTTCTATAAATTCCTCTCAGCTTCTCCAGAGTAGGTTCAGTATTGTGGTGTTATCTCAATGGCAAAGAACAAAATATAGCCCCCTAGCAAACAGTGCCTTGAGTGCTGAGCCATTCTCCCTACTCCCATCAGTTCCAATTTAGTGCAATTGTTGCTGCTGGAAGAGACATCTAGAAAATTCAGATGATGATCAGATATAAAGCTGATTTCCTTTAAGTGCCTACCACATATCATTAATAACAGTACTGTAGGAATGGTGTACATTCTTGAACCTTGATTTGTTTTGTTGTGGTTTTATGGCATTTTAGTTATCTGCATGGTAGCTCTTAATGTATTTTGATTGTGTAAGATGTTTTCATAAGCAAAGAGACTGGATCTTGAAAAGTGCAGCCATAGCTTGCCTATTGCTTAGTCCAACCTTGCTTGTGTTGACATTAATTTAGAGTAAGTGGTTGAAAGGATCAGCCTATGAGAAATAGACCTAAAATAAATATGAAATAAAAAGAAGCTGGATACAAATTTTCCTTAAGTAAATGAGGCATATTCTGCTGAATGAATTAGATTATTAGATAATAAATGTAAGAGTAATAACAATTTGTTATGGCAGTAAATGCATGTTGAGATTCAACCAGACAAAGCTTGGACTGCATATACTTTAGCTGAGGAATGTTTGCATGTGATATTTTATATCTACAATAAGCATTTCTCTTGCTAGTGCAAGACTCCCATTCCTTAACTGCAATTGTTGCTGATTTTAAGTGTATTAATTTGTAAGTTGTTTACAAAAGAATCGTGACCCCAGAAAAGGAGTTTAGGAGGCATTCAAGACAATAGAGAAGGGAGAGTACTGAGTTCCCTCTCTGAATCATTCAGTTAGATGGCTAAAGTTGTTGAACTACCCATTTTGTAGAATGTGTGGACTGCAGAGGTGACTTTCACACTCAGCCTTGGATGTTTGAAGGGTTATGGGTACTCCCACTGAATTGCACTCTACGGTATACGTGGGAGTTGTACGGCATTGTGAGGGTCTGGGTACACCATCATCATCAGGGTTTATTGGTGTTATTAAATTATTTTGTTACTGTGAATGTTAATATGCAATAAAGCCATGCAGAAGCAAATGTAAAAGTATTTTACATTAATAAATAAATCCCACAGTCTATTTAAATCCCCCTAACTTCAGTGTGAATGAATGCAACCCTTGTTAACTCCAAAACTCAAATGTTTTTTTAAAATGCTGAGGCTGAGTTTATGGTTAGCCCATTGGGACAATATTCATTTTACTGATTCCTGGTGTCATGTACGAACATGAACATCAGCGTGAAATCACCATAGGGACCAATACAAATTTTAGCTCAGTGGCAGGATGTAGTCATAATTTTTCATTCCGAAATCCATTACCTTACTCAAGTTTAGAGAAACTCTTTGATATGCAACATTGAAAGATATAATAGAAACAGAATGTTCTTGAGATAAGAGTATTTGAGGCATATCCAAAGAGGAATATAAAAAGAACCAATATGAAAACATATAAATGCTCATGAAGCATAAGGGACTGGTCTCCACGGGCCTAGAGGCACCAAGATAATAGAAATATCTGTTGTTAGAAAAGAATGATAGTAGGTTATGGATGCTGTCCAGCCATCATTCACTGGCTGGACTCCATTCATATATGCTGTCCAAGGGAGAATATATTGTGTTAGATAACAGGGGAGACAGCATATGGTCTCCATGACAAAGAATGTCAGACCTGTCCAGCAAACAGGTACCCAACTGTGATGCTTATAGAAAATAGCAGCAAAGCTCAGAAGCCCAGAGGGACATATTGATTCATCCACTGTAAAACAAACCAGACTCTCAAACGGCAACAGGAGTACTGCACATGAGATACTAAAGTTTTGGGAGAGTAGATGAGAGGGTCAGCACATCTAGGAATCTCTGATCTCCTCCTCCACAAGGAACATCTGCCATGCAGAACACTTCTCATAACAAAAGAGACATCTTACAGTTCAGTCTGAACTGCAACATAGACTGGCTAGTTCTTCTACCTGTAAGAGAGGCAACTAGTAGAGGAAAATGGTTGGCTCCAGATGTAGGTGGATGTGATTGGGCTGGCAGAAGTAGCCTGCCTGGCCCTCCTCCTTGTAGCAGCCCTCCAGTCAGCTGAACGTGCTACACCAAAGGCTGGGGAGCCTGGCCAAATGGGAAGACCCATTCAGGAGGACCTCAAAAGTCAGACAGAGGCATCTTCTGTGAATGGAGGTCTTCCATTTACAGAAGGCAGTTCCAAGATCCAACTCAAAATCTACATGGGAAAGAAAACAGGCAGTTAGAGGGTCATTTCTTGGCACGATATGGAGTGCCTGGTTACCTGGTTTCCTCAACAAACTATGTCAACAAATATCCTTTTTCACATGTACATACGAACTCGTGTACATTTATGCCCAATGAACCTGGAAGTGCAGAGATACTTGGCAGGGCCTTTGTGTGCACAAGACAAATTTTTCAGTATACTTTGACAAAGTGGCAGAAGTGCCTCAAGAACATGAAGACAGAAGAAATGTAGAAATTTTATTTTAATATGTTATAAAATATAACATAATAATTAAAATAAAGAAAATAAGAAAGTGATAAAAATGTTCATGTTTCATATATGTATGGAAGGGTTTTAGCTAGCTGTGACTGCAAGAACTGCCCACCTATTCTTAGTCTCTGCTTTCACTGCCCTTGAGGTTTAGAAGATAGATGCCATTTTCACATTCATTTTTGATAGAAAAATATTCATTTCCCCTCACCTTCTACTTTTCTTGGTAAATTAATGATCAAGTACACAGAATTTTCAGCATTTTGAATGGTTACTTTGATTAAATCAAGGCATCACATAAAGTCTCTACACATATCTCTACAAAATAAAGCAGACTTTGGAGAAAGGAGATTAAATTCCTGCTGCTTGAAAGTTACTTGGGATCTAATGCATCCCTATTTGTGATTCAGCGCCGATAGAAATGTCTGGCAGAATGGAACTTCCTTACACTTGCCTGACTTTTACCAACATCAATATAAATTCAATTTTATTTCTTTATTAGCCACAGGCCACAACAAAACATGGGATAGGGTATAAATGATCTCAAATAACAAAATAACACAATCTATAGCATATGGATTATTGCATGATTAGTCTGCAAACATCTTGAGAACTTTAGCATTTTAAAAATATCACCACTACACAGATTTTAGGTCTTATTTCTGCAGAATAAAACAAGGGAAGGATCATAATACTTACCATTCATGGCTCACATTGTCTTAGTATTATTTAAAACCCCACTATAAGCTGCGCCTGTGTGATCTGTGCATTGAAGCTAAGGGGTTGAAGTCATGGTGTTTTATTCTGAAAACTCCCATATGGAGTATTCTGCAAACTTAGAAGCTGAATAAACTTGCTGAATTTAGATATGTACTCATGTAGTGCCCAGATAATTGATTATCTGCATTTGATTAGTGAGATCTTGCTTTGGATTACCCTTCTCAGGAAGGCGAGCCTTCTTTATAAGCCTTGAGATGCCAGATGAAGACATTTTTATTCACTCAGCCATTATAGACAGGCAGACACACAGAAAATTAGATTTAAGGCCTCCGCATTTTTTAAAATTTTTCTTATGTGCCTCTTACTATGATACTGCTGCTACTGTTTTATTGCAAGTTGCCCAGAAATGTGTTCCAATGAATGATGGTATTAAAAAGTTTGTAAATAAATGAAAAAATACTGTTTTAAGGTGTGTTTTGGCATGAAAAACTCATAAAGAAAGAAGAGGGGGTAAAAGAAGAAGGAAGAGCTTTGTGATTGAGAACCTGTTTGAATCTGCATGCAAAGCAAATGAGTGCCCCAATATATGACTGTGGTGGTCAAGAAAGCCATTGTAAGAAAGTACAGTGAAGACCATTAAGATAGTTTCTCATCAGAAGCAACAAATGCTGCATCTCCAGAAAGAAGATGGGAAAAGGTGGAAAGCTGAAAGCATCTCTTTCTTTTGCCACCAACAAAACCCTCCAGTGTTTGTCTGCAGTTTATACTACAAGGGAAAAATATTTTGTCAAACTGAGACCATCAGAAGCTTGACTCCCTTATAAAAGCAAACATTCTGCTTCCTCCTGGCACATCTGGCTCCCCCGAGCAATAGCATTCAGCTTCCTCAAACTGCTGTCAGTACAGAAGTACTATTTTAATGAACCAAACAAGACTGGAAGTGATTCCAGAGCGACAGATAGTTGCTTGTAGTACTGGGCCAACCTGCCAGCCTCAGAATGGCAGTCTGGTTAATGCATTGAGGGATCCTGGAGGTAGGATCCCTCTCCCTCCCTCCCTCCCTCCCTCCCTCCCTCCCTCCCTCTCACACACACACACACACATTCATGTGTTCTTAGATACACATTGGATTTCACAGTCTCTGCCATGCAGCATTCCAGCTGGGAAGTATTTACTATAGTTTATGTGTCACTGGCAGTGTTTTGCCTGTTTCTATATATGTGTCAGAAAAAATATTAGGAGTGACATTAGTAGGCATAGAAGATGCCGAGAGTCATTTTCTCTCCATCTTTTTAAAAATTAAAATGAGCCATTAACCTTTTCTGTTGGCCTTTTTTCTTTTAAAGAATGGGAGGATCATGGGGTTTCTGATATAACACAGACAGTGAAACAATTGCTTTTTTATTAATACTGTTACCGAGTTGATTGTATCTGGATGCAACTGATCAACCAAGTAGGGCACAATCCTTTTCATGGTTAGACAAAGAAAAAACAAAGCCTCCCCTCTGCCAGCATTCCCGAGCCAGCCCTGCTGTCTGAATGAATATGCGCAGGGCCGCTCTGCAGTGTGGAGATGAGCCCGCAAACTTGGGGCTGGAGGAGCAGCAGAGGCAGTCTTGGCCTCCCAGCTCCTCCTGCTTTTCCCTTTGACTAGATGGCCATTTTTGGCAATCCAGCAGCGGTGTTTCAGAGGAGGAGAGAATGCAGCTGGGCTGGCTGGCTTCAGGAAACCTCATGTCCTGGCCACTCTAGCCTCTCCCCTCCCTACAAAATGCCCTCTTTCCTGACCCCGGAGGGTAACTGTTGTGGTTTTCTCTGTTCAAGGAGTGGCAGATGGGGTGGTGCTCCAATTCCCATTGCCAAGTTTGGAGCTCTGCTGCTGATCTTAGGGATGGGAATCCCCCCACCCCCACCTCTCAAACAGTGGACAGTTTTGCACTTCACAGCAAGCAATGGTGCTTTTTATGCGAGTAGGTTTGTCATGTCATCCACACCCCATCTTGATATTTCAGTGTGGTAAATTTGGTTTTTAGAAACCATGAGTAGAACCACTAGTCTGTTCCATTGCTCTTGGTGCCACAGTGGATTGTTGTGTGGTCTGAACCAGAAAATGCATCTCACTGTGGTACCGAATGGAAATGCAGAGCTGCTTGGCAAGAGCAGCTTGTCGAGGGACTAGCCAGGGAGCACCACTGACAGCTGGTGTTCTGTGCATCTGTCAGAGGCATCCCTTCTGCCCCCTGCCCTAAAGATCTTTGGAGCAGAAGCCGGGGCTCAGCCGGTCAGTGCCATGGGAAAAAGAGCGCTGCTCGGCTGATATCCCCACCATCACTCCCTTGCAAGCACGAATGGCAGGAGTCAGCCAGGTGGCAGCAGCTGGTTGGGGGCCGCGCACCTCAGCAAATTCTCCCAGTGCGGCCCTTCTCTCATGTGACCAGGTGCAGCAAGAAGCAGCTGGACAGCAGAGCCCAGTTGGGGGCTGCATACCCCAGTGGATTCCCCCTGTGCTGTCCCTGTCACTTGCCAGAGGAAGGACCCTCTTGCTGCCCCCCCCCCCCCAGCAGGGTCAAGAATCAGCCAACTGGCTGTGCTGAGGGGGAGGCAGCTCTGGCCCTCCCCCCTTTCTTGCTGCAGCTTGCCAAAGAGGCATCCCCAAGCCAGTCCCCATGAAGTGGGAATTCCTTGTGGCATGCAGCTTCCAACTGTGCACTGCCGCCCAGCTGGTTCTTACTGTAATGATGGCACATTTAAATCCTAGTACATAGGTCAGATCTCTGGATCATGGAAAAGATAATGGTCATCATCTAAAGATTGTTCTGGTTAGTGCTGTTTAAACATCAAGAGACAAACTAGACCAAACAGATTTCAGTCTAGAGCATAAGCTTGACGACTTCTCCGTGTCTTTATCCAGACAGTCAGGATTTCTTTGATGCTGGGTTATCCAAATATCTCTCATTGAATGTGGGTTGCTAGTCTTTCCTATGTTTCTTTGCATTATATACCATGTTATATAATTTGATAGCTTGGCAAGATGTCAAATGGCTTGAGTCAGAATGACCGAGAGGCATAGAAAGAACTGCTCAACCTTAGTAGGATTAAAGCAGTTAAACAGAACATAATTATTGGATTTATAAAAATGAATACTGTGATTCAGCATAGGTGTTAAAAGCTCTCAGATTTACAAAAGTATATATTTTAGCCAGATCATTTAAAATATCAAAGTTCAGTTTAACCTTGCTATCAAGGGCTGCCGATTGTTTATTATAATCACTGCAATTCCATACATTACAAAATGTTAGTCAATCTAGCATTTACGCCAATTATGCCAGCAGCAAGGTACCTCATATGCGTCAGTTACTGCATTAAAACAGTGACCCATATCTGAAAGAAATGGAGTCCATGGAAGGAAACATTTTCTTGTTTCCTTCCGCCACTTAACTGCATATAGTCAGTTAAGTTTGTCAAAACCCAAGTGCCGGTGTCTCTTTTTATGAAACCATTTATTTACAGATGGCTCATTGGGAAGAAGCCATTTAGAAGCAGTTAGAAGCTGTAGATTTGTAAGTGCTCTGGTGGAACCAAATAGTGGAAGACACCCTCTCTAACACCCCATGGAAGGAAATCTCTGAAGCAGATGTGATTACAACTTCTCTTGATTTCCCATTTTATTAAGTTATTATTTAAACCTGGAGGGTATCACGGACTGAATGAGAAGCTCATACTTACAGCTGGAGAACAGGTAATGTTAGGCCCGGGGGCCTGTGTAGCCACTCCTGTTCTTTCAGGTTTTTCAAAGTGGATCCCACAGTAGGTCTTTGGCTCACGCCTGCACTCTCCCAGTAGAGAGGGGCTCTGCATTTAAGGTCTCGGTGCCTTCCTCTGCAGTGAAGGGAAGGGAGTATATGAGCCTGAGGCCCGTTCCTGATCCCATGCCAGAGACTAAGTATGACCAGAACCAGTCTCTCATTGTCTGAAACCAAGCAGAACTATTCTTCAACAAAAGCAGGTCAGGCCAAAAATCAGTGCTTTAAAAGCTTTCTGACAATTCATTATGCATCATAATACCTAATAATTATGGCCCAAATAAAAGCATACTCAAATCCTCCAAGGAGCGTGCTAACCTTTATAGCACTTATGGATCAGACTACAACTTACTTCCTAATATCAAACCTCAGATGTGAACTCAGATGCTGGATTAATTTAGGAACCTTGGTATAAGTTGTCTGCATGTATGTAAATATTGCTTTTAAAATACGATAAGCTTTCTGTGCATTTTATGAGACCACCCATAGAAATCTAAAATCTGATTCTTTCCTCTCTCACTAATACATGATAAAGGGATGGCACGAACAGAATCGGCTGCGATGCGTGGTCCCCAGCTGGGCACTGCAGCTCGCTCACATGTGCAAGGATCTGGGCAGCACTGCAAGGGGCCATGCAGGGGGAATCTGCAGTGGTGTGCAGCCCTCAATGGGGCACCCCCCCAGCTGATTTTTATCCCTGCCCCTTGCATATGTGAGGGGCTTCTCCCATGTGTGCACTGGGGTGGGGGGGAGAGTTCCTTTCTGCAGTGCTGCACAACTGGTTTGTTTCCACCCCCTTATGCCTGAGCATGGATGGATTACCGCACTCCTGCTCCAGCGTCCCCACTGAAGCAGAGGGAGGGTTGCTTCATCAGCTTCTTGTCCTCCCTGCTGTGCTTCAGGGCAAGAGCCCTTTTGATCAACAGAGGCCGCTGGGAAGCTGTGGCACTCCAAATGCAGCTGGTGATCACGGCTCTTAAAGCAAGAAGCCTCCTTCCTCCCAGCAGTGTCTCCTGGAAGACTGAGAGGGAAGGAGGCGCAGAGGGGAGTAGTTACCACGATGAGCCTGATCATCTCATCATGGATGTGAAAGGACGTGGTTAGAGGGATTAGACGAAAGAGAAACCTCCATAGGAAATAGGTACTGGGGCAAATAGACAAAAGGGTATACTGGGAGGAGGAGGCCCGTTGCATAAGGATTCTTTGCAAGGCTAAGACTGATTACGAGCTGAGACTTGCCAAGAATATCAAGAGCAACAAAAAGGGCTTCTTTCAGCATGTAAATAGGAAGAGGAAGGGAAGACAAGTGGTGGGACCACTAAATAAGGAGGAAGGAGATCCAGTGACTGATATGAGGGAACAGGCACAGATGCTAAATTACTATTTTGCCTCTGTGTTCTCCCCAAAGCAGGGCAGGGGATATCCGCATAGGAGATTAGATGAGGCTGGGGACTTAGGGGCACAGATTAGAGTCACCCGCCTTGAAGTTGAGGGACTCCTCAGGGCATTGGACATTACAAAGGTGTCAGGCCCTGATGGGTTACACCCGAGAGTACTTAGAGAGTTGGCAGGGGTTCTCTCACGCCCCCTGGCCTCCATTTTTGAGACCTTGTGGAGAACGGGTGAAGTTCCAGAGGACTGGAGGGTGGCATCAGTGGTCCCAATTTTCAGAAAGGGTAGTAGAAGGGACATGGGGAATTATAGACCTGTTAGCCTTACATCCATTGTAGGAAAAACAATGGAAAGGCTCATAATAGAGATCTAGTGATGCTAGATAGGGAAGGGAGGCTGACAGCCACACAACACGGCTTCCACAAAAACAGTTCCTGCCAGACAAACCTTGTGGAATTCTATGACAAGGTTTTGAGATGGCTAGATGGAGGGGATGCAGTGTGGATGTGGTATTTCAGCAAGGCCTTTGAAAAGTGCCCCATGATATCCTGGTGGAGAAACTGAGGAGTTTTGGGATACACCAAAGCACTGTCTGGTGGATTAGGGCATGGTTGACTGACCAAAGCAGAAGGTAACCATTAGTGGGGAATCATCGGGATGGTAGCCAGTGACAAGCGGGGTCCCCCAGGGCTCTGTCCTGGGGCTGATCCTGTTTAATCTTTTCATCAATGACATGGAAGAAGGGGTGAACAGTCTGCTGATCAAAGTCGCAGACGACACTAAAACTGGAGCATTGGCCACAACTGAGGAACTGGTACTCCAGATCCAAAAGGATCTGGACAGACTATGGAAGTGGGCAGGAGACAACAGGATGGTGTTCAGTGTGGATAAGTGCAAGGTCTTGCGCTTGGGGCATAGGAATAGGTGTCATAAGTACAGGTTATGTGACAAGTGGCTGGAGAGCAGCACTTGTGAAAGGGACCTCGGGGTACTGGTTGACTGCAGGCTAAACATGAGTCAGCAGTGTGATGCGGTGGTCAAGAGGGCGAATGCCACCCTTGGTTGCATAGCCAGAAGTGTGGCTTCTAGATCAAGAGAGGTATTACTACTACTCTACATGACTCTGGTGCACCCGCAACTGGAGTATTGTGCTCAGTTTTGGACCCCTCATTACAGAAAGGATATAGCCAGGTTAGAGTCAGTGCAGCGAAGGGCCACAAGGTTTGTGGCCGGTTTGCAGGGGATGGGGTATGAGACGAGACTGAGGGAACTGGGTCTCTTCAGCCTGGAGAAGAGGAGACTCAGAGGGGATATGTTGGCGACATACAGGTATGTGAGGGGATGTCACATGGAGATGGGTAGAGACCAGTTCTCCCCTGCAGAGGAAGGCAGGACGCACTCCAACGGAGCAAAGCTCAGGGAGCCAAGATTCCATTTGGATGCCAGGAAGCACTTCCTGACAGTCAGGACCCCGAGGGTGTGGAATGGGCTTCCACAGGAGGTGGTGGAGCCCCCATTGGTGCGGGTGTTCAAGTGTAGGCTGGACGTCCACATGGTGGGCATATCGTGAGCAGAGCTGGCTGGTGCTGGAGGTCAGACTAGATGGCCCGGGAGGCCCCTTCTGACTCGCTCTGTTTCTATGTTTCTATCTGTCAGGCGCCTTCACACAAACAACTGCGAAGTGAGGAAACCATGCAGGGTTGCTTTCTATGGCATGTGAACCCAGCCAGTTTCTAGGAACTATTGGATCATTCCCTTTGATTCAGTCCATGTAAATGTATACATGAATCCAACAACAGTTTGGGATCGGGGAAAGACTTAGTGATATTCAAAGCCCCACTGTAAGATAGGTCTACAAACTTGCCCTCATACAAACACAGACATTGGCCTGCCACTGGACATCCCCAAAATGCCCTGGGTTAGCAGTGATTGAACATAGTTTCCATCATCCAAGGCTAGGCAGGAGTTTCCATAGCCCAGAACTGCCACGGGAACCAGGCATATATACAGCAAAGCCAAGTTCCACAGGGTGACATCCTGGGACCTTGCAGGCCTGAAGGTTCTGATAACTAGTATCAGAAGCCCAGGGGTGGAAATTCAGTTTAAAAGGAATTCTATGGATTCCCTAAACAACATCTGAGTAATTTCCAGGGAGCAGGAGCCTGAAGTGAGGTAAGGAGTAGGCAAGTTTAAGACATGACTTCATGTTGCTTTCCTTTGTACTAGCTGCCTGGGAAAAGGAACATTTTCCCTTTGTTTCAAAGCCCATAGATGTGGAAACACGCATTTCCTCATCAAAGAGAAGACTGTATTATTCTTACCATATAGCAGGGACCATGTGACTGTCCAGCATTCTCCAAATGGTCACCTCCCTTCCACTTAGCACACTCTTTTTCTCCAGTCACTGGTTGTTTTGTGATTTCCCAGCTTCAGATTTCCCCCATTTTAAAAGGGTGAAACACTTCTCCTATGGCTTATCAGCAATAAGGGCTTTAGTCTACCATAGCGTTCCCCAACCTGGTGTCTTTCAGAGGCCACCGAACTGCAACTTCCAGAATTCCTATCCAGCAGGGCCATTGACTGGGAATTCTGGGTGTTGCAGTCCAAATGTGTCTGGAAGGCACATGGTTGGGGAAGGGTGGTCCACCATATGTCGATAGTTTTAGCCTCAGTCTTTTACCTTCAGTCCTACCCTGGAATGGATCCCCAAAGCATTTTTCCACAATAGAATTTAGTCCTCAGGCCAGACAACTCCCTACCATATAGGACACCTTTTCTATGCAGCATGTTGGGTTTGTTGTACTGTCTTTTATAATTCCAGCCAAATGCTACACTGGGACCTTGGTTGAAAGAATGTCAAATGTAGGAAATCAGAGGCAGTAGACACTTCTCACAATTCGCGTGTCAAAACACATGATATCAGCTTGATAAACACTACACTGTGATCTTTTATCTAGTTTTATTTCTTTCACCTCTGGACAATGGTATAGGCACAAGTCATTGATGGCCAGGAAAATTTCCAGGATGTTCCCATTTCATTTCTTGGATTGGTCCTCTACTGCTGCTATGTTACAGAGAACTGCGTCTCAGAATGTTTTTATAATTCAAGTAGCGAAATGTAATGCTCAAAACCATCCTAAGGTTGTGAACCTGAAAATGCTAGGAACAGAAGTAGCCATGGAGAGACGTGCCACAGAGAAAGGAGTATGAGCAGCTGCACAAGAATACCAGAATAATTCTTTGCAACTCATAGATCTAATACTGGGATTTTTCTTATTTGTCCCTGGATTTAACACTGTTCTTAGTGTTGGTTGCAGTTTTATTTGCTTGTTTCCTCTATTAGCTTTATTGCCCAGAATACCAAAGGACTTCATATCCCTAAATTTTTACAATAATTTGGAACTCATTTATACCAGCTAATGTTTGCAAATCTGATTGCTGGTTGCAGCGGGAGACTGTCCTACAAGCAAATATCTAAATAGCTTTTAATGACAGCAGTGCAACTGAGCCAGATTCAGCCAAACTACTCAATAAATCAACCTGTGGTGTTAAAGCTTGGTGTTTGTGTTGGTTTGCTTCAGAAACCAAGTCCATCCCGTTGTGTGTTTTGAATTATGACTGTTCTACTCTGCTGAAGTTTACAGAATGTGGGCTAGAATTGGAGCTCCTTGCTTTCATAGCATTCCTTAAAGCAGACCTACATGTCTGAACTTGGGTGCTGCAGTTGGAAACTGCCAAAATCTGCTAGAAGTTAAAAAGACAGGCCTAGATAAAACCATTTTCTAAGCACTTTTGTTATTTTGTCATGTGACGTCAAATGCAGCACACACATAAAGAGATAGCTTTATCCAAATCAAACTTTTTAAATGAATATTGAGCTACTTGAATGAAATTGCTATTCTGAGATGAGCACTGAGGCTGGTAATCAGTAATCCAGTTGCTAATAGGGTTTTTTGGGAGCAAAGGGAATAAATGATTTCATGAGTGATCGCCTTGCAAGACTGCAAGATAGCAAACTTCATTTATAATGGGGCCATCTCTTCTTGTATGCCAGTCACAAAGGTGTTTTCTAATAGCTTTCCAATCTTGCAAATTGTTCAGGTGGTTTTTTTCCTCCCTAAAATATGCAGGATCTTGCAGGGTATTGAATAACAATTTAACAGCTTGATGGATGAGTTGTTCTTTGTTCTTTTCTTTCACCCTGTATGGTCGCAAGGACATTTATGGGCAATATATGGAGCTCCCCCCACCTCTTCAGTCTTGCCCATAGTTTTAAAAGCTTATGCCATATTGATCCTTGATGTAAACTTATTACTTTCAGTAGAGTTTTGCAGTCAGACATTCAAGTCAAATGTGATTATTGTCAAATTCTACAGCGCCTGTTCTTGAGAATGTGAATGCTGGAAGATTTACGCCTACGGTGCTGTCCATTGATGCTTCCCCTAGAATATTAAGTTGTCCTTCCTTCCCAGCTTTGTTCCCTGACATGCAAAGTTTTGTAACAGTTCATTATTTGTAGTTGAGATCTTTTCATTATTAATAACAATACACAATAACAGAAATGAATGGGGTGGGAAATAAAAGAATGAACAACAGATAGAGGGAAACAAAGTGACAGAGAACAAAAAAGGACATCTCATAATTAAACGATGGTCTTGTTGTTATAGTCTTGAGTCTCTGTGGAATTATTGGAAACCCAGCCTTTTTTTCAAGTGAGGTAAGTGGCAAGTCCAGAACAAGAAAGAAAGGGATAGCAAAAGGTGGGGACAGAGAGTATGCTTTTGTGTCAGCTGAGTAAAGGGTTAGATTCTCAGATCACAACTGTTGTTATTCAGCAGAAGTATTCAGCATGGCATCCCATTTGTCCTTAAGGGGGAAATCCCAAACACATTTCAGTCAGAAAAGAATGCTGTAACTCCCCAGATACTGGAAGCTTAGGGCTTTTTGTCTCAAGGTGCAGTTCTGTTGTACCATCCAGTCATCAGTATCAAGTGAGAGTCGGTTTTTCAAGCCCATAACACTAGCTTTTGGCAGTGGAAGCATCCCACTGTATCCAAGCCACACCTGTATATTATTTAAGAGTCTAGAGTACAATCAAACACCGAGTAAACAAATGACAACCCACAACCTGTGCCTTCTCTGAGACTGATTATTTGACTACTTTCACTAATCACAAATTAGCTTACAGCTCCAACACATGTGGAAGTGCAGCTAAAACTGCCCAGGGAGCCTTTGAGCTGATGGGTGATGTAAAAATATAATTAATTAATTAACTCTCAACCATTCCTAATATCAGGGCTATCAAATTAATTCTGTTTGACAAGCATGGAATTGGATTTGTAGTAACACTTTTTGTTCTATGAGCCAAAGTTTGAGATAAAACATTGGGATATAAATTACCAAATGGTTGCCTTCCCCAAGCTGGTCCCTTCAGATGTGATATCCTGCAACTCTAATCATGCCTGTGTTGGTTGGGAATGATGGGAATTTCAGTCCAACACATCTTGAGTGCATCTGTTGGAGAAAGTTGACCAAATGCAATAGGTCAGATACCGGTTTGCCACTTCAGTGCAAACTAGGCCTCCTTAATTATCATGGAGGTTTAATTTAAGACCAAACTAGTCATGAATTCAGTGGACTCTCTTGGCCAGTGCAAAACACCTTATTTTAAGGGTGTAGGGGGTTCTCCCCACACCCCATAGTTCAACTCCTTGAAACTGCTGTCCTAGGCCCTTTTACCCAGTTGAGGTGATATTCAAGTCAAGCTGAAAGACATATATCTGAGGATATCCCACAGGAGTGTGAAATGTGTGTTTCTTTTGGTACGGCATCACCCTAGCCCTTAAAATAGGTCTCTCAGCATCCACTTTATACAGGACTGTGGCAACACTACCCTTATAGAGGCAGGTCTGGTGCCATCACGTTGGCTGTGCTCGTTATCCTTCCATTGGACATGATCATCAATGACAAGCAAAAGCATGCCCTTTCTTTTGTATTTTTATCTACCTGTAGGAATTCCATATACTCTCCACAGAACTCAAAGAGAAGTGTGAAACAATAAGAGAGAAGCTGATGCACCTGGAAGATCAACTCCACATAGCAATTTGCAGCAGTGATGAAAGCCTGGTTCATATCCTTTTTATATTCTGTGTTTGATGCTCCAGCTAAAGAGCTGGGTGTCATCGGCAAGATAAAACTGGCATTGCATCAATCCTGCTTTAGAGAGGTGTGTTAGAATAGAGCCTTGTTCTTGAGAAGCCTAAACTGATAAAGCAATGCGAATGAGAGCAGATTTACCACTCTCATTTTTGAAATCCTTGTGGAAGGTTCCCCAAACTGCTTACACCCAACCTATTTTGGATCACACATTCTGTTATGGACTGAGGGCCAAAGTGGACATTAGTGGAAACATGTAGCTAGCAGCTTTCTCCCCACTACCTGTTGTTACTCTAGTGTATACTCAGTAACCTAATCTGGATTGGGACCCTGGTAGGAAGTAAGGGGCTTAAACTCTTCCTGCTCCCCGTGCAGGGCTCCTGTGCCTGAAATTTATGTTGCAAAATAATGAGTAAATGGATCACTTTTTTGTAATATAAATTGCCAGTGCACTGGGAGTGTGTGTGTGTCCTGGATCAGGCCCAGAGAAGGAAAAAAGGTTAAAACAAGGCCATTCCCCATTCTAGGGCCCCAGTCCAGACTGTCCATAGTCCAGTCAACACTGGTTCTCTACCAAAGGCCCTAAATAGAGCACAAAGCAGAGTCCCAAGCTCTTGTAACATTTGCTTCAAGCCATATCTATTTTAAAGAAGTGAATGACTGAAACTGAGAGACAGGCACCTTATACAAGGAACAAATTTCCCTGCAATGTTTCAGTCCCTGCAACAAGTTCATTTGGACCTGAGATACCCAACTCCTTCTGAGCCTGCCCGCTTTCAGCCATGCCTACCCAGAGCGCTGCTTAAATGTGAGCTTAACAGGGTGGTACTCAAAGAGCAAACAGAGCATTCAAACTGGATAGTTGCTGTCCAGTCATCAGTGGTCCTGCCTGCCTCCAGTTTGTTGCGTCCAGGCTTCCCGACTGAGCAGGCACCTGCGGGATGCTCTGACCTCCACCACAGAGGTATGCAGAGCACAGACCTCTTCTGTGCTCCTCCATTGGCCCCTCAGAGCCTCAGAACAGTCCATATTTGCATCTTCCTGTCATCCACTACTTGGGACTGACGGTGAGGCAAATGTGGGTTTCAGCACCCATGCGTTTTTCCCAGCTGTTTTCTTCTCGGCATCCAATTCAGTGCTTAGTTACCAAGTGGGTATCATTGAACAGTCCTGCCCAGAGGAGCCCTCAGAAAATAGCCAAGAACTATGCATCTTCCGCTTGCTGAAACAGAGAGGAACCTTGTCATTGACTTGATCCCAAATTCGGCCATACCAAATAGGTGCTAACTAAGACTTTTTGCATTCATGACCTGAAAAGTGTATCTGAGCTTCATGTGGTAATACAGGAGAAACTTCCAAATAGGAATGGAAGGTATATTCTAGATAATAGGCTTTGTATTCAGTTTAGTCTAATGCATGCACTTAAAAAGAATCCACCCTGAAATCAGGGTTTTCCTCTGTCCTGTAATGCTTATAATATCTTCACATCAGTAGATGTCTGGGGGTTCATAATAACTTTTCACATTTTCAGCTGAACTTGTGGATGGAGGGCAAGCAGGGTGCCCTTGCTGTTTCCGTTCCTGATCTCTTTTTCTTGAGCTAACACGCATAGAGTTTTATACGCATTTGGCTCTTGCGGTGCAGGTGGGAATGCTGCTTTTCCATGGTTGCTGGTCATGTGGAAAGATTCCTCTACATGTAGCAGGGTGGTTTGTGTGATCCCCTTTCCTTCTCTACAAGTCCAGATGAATGTGTGAAAAGAGATATATATTTTCTACACCCGGATATGTACACTAACCAGCATGATCTACCTAACCAAACTTAAAGCTGCAATCGTATATGCATTCATGTGGGAGTAATCCCCACTGAACTCTGTGCACATAATTAGGCATGCACAGGATTTCACTGTTTGTGAATTAGCATCCACAACCAAATCAGAGAATGAATATCTTGGCAGCGTGTTTTTGCCTTAAAATGTTTGATGTCTAATATTGTGGCAGATTGTCCTTCATTTTTTCAGCTGACAGTGTTATATGGTGCACATAGCCCTAGGAGGATGGTCATTTGTTTCTCTTCCAGACGACAGCCCTTGAATGAAAAAAGAGAAACCTCCAGGCATCTCAGTAAAGCTTCCTGAATCTTTACCTGTTTTGGTCATAAACTGAAAGGCAGAATCTTGAAATTGGGGAAATCATTGTTGCCTGCCTTTTTCTTCCACAATTATTTTTCATGTAAATTGTATCCCTAAGGATTTGTTGTTGTTGTTGTTAGTCACGAAGTCGTGTCCGACCCATCGCGACCCCATGGACAACACTCCTCCAGGCCTTCCTGTCCTCCGCCATCCCCCGGAGTCCACCTAAGCTCACACCAACTGCTTCAGTGACTCCATCCAGCCACCTCATCCTCTGCCGTCCCCTTCTTCTTTTGCCATCTATTGTTCCCAGCATTAGGCTCTTCTCCAGGGAGTCCTTCCTTCTCATTAGGTGGCCAAAGTATTTGAGTTTCACCTTCAGTATCTGGCCTTCTAAAGAGCAGTCAGGGTTGATCTCCTCTAGGACTGACCGGTTTGATCGCCTTGCGGTCCAAGGGACTTGCAGGAGTCTCCTCCAGCACCACAGTTCAAAGGCCTCAATCCTTTTGCGCTCAGCCTTCCTTATGGTCCAGCTTTCACAGCCATACATTGCAACTGGGAAAACCATAGCCTTGACTCTATGCACTTTTGTTGGCAGGGTGATAAAGCCTGCTTAAACTGGATGCACGAGGAAATGTGGAAGTAGATGGCCCAGACAAGATGAGGAGGAGAAGGAAAGGATATATATGTAAGACACTGAGCAGGAAAAGGCAATTTTAATCTGTAACAAACCCTATTTGAAAGCCTTAGGACGGATTACAATATTTTAAAAGCCAGAAACAGAAAAACAACCCTACATTAATAGGGACTTCTAAATGTCTAGTTGCAGGGGGAAGCAATGATTCCACATTTCTTGTAATGTCTAGTAGACCCAAAAATACAGTGGTGGAAACTCCAGCCAGTTCCAACAGAGTTAAATTCTAGATTACACAATGGTGATGCTGAAACTGTGCGCTTCTTTAAATGTCATGCTGCATGTTTTATTTATTGCAGTCGTGCATCCTGCTCTTCTTTGAGAAGCTCAGGGGAGCTTAGATACCCCCCATCCCTTCCTAGCAGCCTCCTGCTCGGTCACCAGGATAACATCATGAGGGCATCCTCAGTCCTGGGGCCATTCCTTGGCCATGTGAATAGAATGTTCACAGTTTGGCTAAGAGCAACCCAGGCACCACACGTTCAAATCGGGGAGCAAACAGGTTCATCTAGGCATAGTCTCCTGTTTGTTCTAATGGGATGGACACTGGCAGGAGACAATAAAGGGAAAAATCGTACTAGTTCATGTAGGGCAGCTGAGCCAACTCCCAAGAAGAGCCATGCCAGATCAGAACCATGGTCATCTTATCCAGATTCTGCTCAAAGATTGGCTGGCCATCATTTGTGCTGTGTTGTGTCTTAATACTTCATGTCGTGAGATGGGGTTCCTCTCTCTGCCCATTCAAAGCCACAGGCCTTTCTTGCAAGACGTTCTTTACTGAGCAAAGCATTTCCGGAAGCTCAAACACCCAGAATGACTCTGAGCATGCACAGAGCAGTTTGTTGAAACCGACCTAGTATTCCCCTCCAGGAACTCTCCCTATGAGCGTGCCTGGGCTCCACCCCTAGGGGAGTGGCCTTCTGAAAATGAGCCTCCTCTCTGTATACTGTTCCTCTCATTGGGCCACTTTGCTGATGTTGCATCATGGGGTCAAGAGCAGTACCTGAGCAACTCCCCTCTTCCAAGTTCCCTCCCACTAACTGTATGTCTTAGTTATTCCCAGAGGCTGCCTGGGGAGTCGGAATATATGGAATTGGCCCACATTCTAAGCCCCCCAGCTCCTCCTCCTCCTCCAAAATCCAGCCAGCAGGCCTTGAGAATGTGCGCCCACGACGTCAATCTTTCACTCCCAACACTTCAGATGTTCTTTTCACTTGATCTCTTTCTCTGCAGAATGTAACCTAGGAAGAAGATACTTGGAATCCAGCAGATCAGCTTCCATGAGCAGGACTTTCCATTTTCAGAGCACAACCTGCCCCTGGAAGCTGATCAGCAGAATGCTGCCTGTCAGTGCTACGCTGATGCAGCAGTGACTTGCATCAGAAGCCAAATGTGCAGAAGAGCTGGCAGAAGCCATGGCTGAACTGGTTGTCAGCAAGGTCAGTTGCTTGCTCTTCAAAAGAGAGCAGCATTAAAGACCACCAGAACATCATTTTTGGTGGCACCTCAATCAGTTGCTAAATATTTTTACACCTAAGGGCACAAAGAAAAAAAGCATTGTAGGCCATTTTGGGTTGATACATATAGAATTGTGTCTTTAATCATCCATCAAAAATACTCTTGGCCCGAGAGAGGGTGGCCAAGGGTTCAGTCCTCCAAAACCTTGTAGGCATAGCTATGGCTACCTCAGTATAATGTGCTGAAGTAGCAGCCATTGTATCTTTCAAGAGAGAGATTAAAAGGTTCCTTCTGAGAGATCTAGCTTCCTGGTGTCGTCAACCAAGCACTTCTGCCAATATTTAAACACACATTGTGGTTTTGATTAATAATGCAACTTCCATTAGAAGAAATAAATCCCAGATGTCATTGTTTTTCATTATACATTTTATGGCACAGAATACTGGAACCAACCAGCCTGCTAGTAGGAGATGAATAACACACAACACCAATGAAGCCAGCACTCATACTTAGCACTGCATATTTACACTGGGCCCACTAGGGATTTCTATTTAATATTGTAGCTTCTCAAAGCAAATACGAAACAGTGGGTTTTGCATTGGGTGGATGGAGGTTTGGTTAGAAAGCTGGCAAGTTATAGCTGCAGGCCTATACCTGCTTACCTGGGTGTTATTCTCATTGACCATAATGGTACTCATGCCTAAGTAGACAGGTGTTGGTGTGCATAGCAGTGGTGAAAGTTGTGTGTATCTTTGCATCCGATTAATTTGTTGAATAAAGAGTTAGCACTGTGGATTATGCCCACAAAAGAGCCAAGAACTATTAATCAGTGGCAAGCGCATGAAAATACTCTGAATTGTTAATTGGAGCAACCAAAGCCTGATGCATTGCTGGTGTCTGAGTTGTTGATGAGAGGTGTTACTTCACTGACAGGAAAGTCCCAGCATTCCCAGTAAAATTAAATGGATTTTATATTGCAATTTCACAGTCATTTTGGGTCTTAATTAGCAGTTATAGTTTTGACAGACGATTTGAGTGCCTGTAATCGTTTGTCTAAGATAAAATGCTTTTTTTTGCTGTTGCAAGAAATGGGGCAGCCATTTAATTCTGCATGCATAAAATACTCCTTTTCTACCCTGTGTTCATATCAAACTCCTATTAATGAGGCTGAATCTTGCAGTAGTCCATTTGAAATGCCAGCGGAGAGATAAGCAAGGCGTGCATTTCTCTCCCCTCCAGAGAGGTTCCATATTATCCATTGATTCTGTGTCAAGGTGGCATCACTGGGCACCTGCCCAAGCCCCCGACCCAGCAGGAGGCCCCCTGCTTGCTTGCTTCCCTCCCCTACCAATTGTTGGCCGTGTCGTCCATCCTCCTTGCACTCACTGCCTGGTCACCTGCCTGCTTATTATTTATTTATCTCATTTCTGTACCACCTGAGGCCAAAGCTCTCTGGGCGATGTACAACAGGTACTGAAAGGAGCAAGCAGCAGCGGCCTAAGGACATAGGAAGCTGCCTTGTGTGGCATCAGACCCTCCATCAACACTGAGCAGCTTTCTGTGCTTCAGGCAGGAGCATTTTCAGTGCTACCTGGAGATGCTGGGAATGGAACCTGGTACCTTCTGCATGCGAAGCAAGTGCTCTTGCCCTGAGCTTTTGCTCTGCCCCTCCTCTGGGTTGGCCTAGAGAAAGAAAGCAACTGCATGGTCAGTGGCAACCCCAGGAGGGGAACTGTTCATGGCGTGGCCAATGGGCCAGCCAAACTTTAGGCCAGCACTGTTTTAAGCCTGCTACTCATTGCCACTGGGTTCCCAGCAATGCTGAGGGTGCAATCCTGTGCCCACTTATTTGAGGAGTAAGCTGGGGGTGAACTCAGTGAGACTTACTGAGTAGCCATGTATAGGATTACACTGTAAGTCACTTACATGCACACAATGCCCACAATGTGTACATTTGTCTCCCATTTAAGCAATGCTACACAGAGGTTCTAGTTTGTTCCTTTCTTGCTGTAATTTTTCCTTTTGTAGATAAGTGCCTCCCCTTCTCCTTTTCCCGTAATCACTTAGCAGATTATACACCCCTAAGAGATGTAGTATGTAATGTCAGAATGCATTTCAAGGGTGATTAAACCTCAGGAGTTACTTGGTGTTCAAAGACTGTTGAAAGGTCTATCCTTGCAACTCATGATATCAGCCAAACTGGCTGATTAAATCGCAGCTTTGTATATTAGCAGCTCCCTCACAGGGTGTTATACCCATTTTGCTTCCTCCCAGGGTATCATGAAGGGTTTATGTATTCTTACTTTGTACAGCTAGGCTTTTAAGAACTAAGCACTAAGACATTTGTCAGTATCTTCTCTGTCTCTTGCCTCTAGACTGAGCAGGCTGTCTAAAACTTAGGGTGAAATGTCATTTATTTAGATAAGTTTTACAAATATTAGTTTCCCACAAAGTAAAAAGAGAAATCTTGATGAAACTATAATAGAATCAGAAACTGCCCAAGGGCTTTTCAAATTGGTATGTGTGATAATCTAGCATTGAACATACTTAACTTTCCCACATTTCCCTATAGTTTCTTTCTTTCCGTCTAAAGAAAAGCTTCTGTTTTTATCCACCAAGGATGCCTTTTCATCTTGATGCTGTTCTAGGCAACATTTGCCAATGGATTGGGAGCCTGAAGAAAAGTAAAAACACAGGGAAACAAAGTAATGATTACTTCTATTTTATCATCATTCTATGAAGGAAACTTTGACAGATTTGTTTGCAAATGAGCTATTTTAATTTTTTCTTGAGGTACAGTCCCATAATTTAATATCAATCATATGTCTGAAATGTAAAATAACTAATATTTGACTGTTCCCATACAAAACTCCTTGGGGTCATTTTGGGGCCCAGTTTGTACTTTATTGCTGTTCCATAATGAAATGTGTTGGTATGAAGAGCAGGCATTGTGTCCATGCTGTTCAGGGCTGGGTTCTGTAGAAGTAATTCCCAGATCAGCTTTCAAGACACAGTATTTTTGTTGGGCTCTATTAAAACTAATTTATAAATTATAAATAAAAGGCTTGGGGATGACCTGACAATATATGAGACACACATACACACCCGAGAGAGAGAGAGAGAGAGAGAGAATTTTCTGGCCTCATATAGAGATGTGAGAGCACTATATATGTCAATACAGAGAGATATCTGTTCTTGTATGAGTGAGAATTACCATCCATGACCTGAAGATTTGGCACACTGACAAAACAAGCTCTTTATATTCTTTTATATTCATCTCAAGCAGAGATCTAAGATGATTCCCTCCGAATTGTGGCTGCAATATTCTCTTTGTATAACTCCCTGGGATTTACAGCAGCCACTTTCACTTACATATGCACACCCAAAAGAAAGAAAGAAATGCGCTGCTCATTTCATACCCCTGAAGCAAAATCGCAACATTAAGCAGTTTGTTGCCTACAGGCCCAAGAAGACCGGAATGAGGGTTGTGGGGAAAGGAAGAAAGCAAGTGTGAAATACGTATTAATATTTAATCCAAGCAATTTGGATGAACTTGATGCTGCAATTAGCTAGCAATGCCCATCTGTTGTGCACACTACAACAACTTATTAAATAACTTGGAGGGGGGAAAGGAGCTGCCAATTACCTTTCAATTTATTCCTTAATAAACCATATACAGTCTCTGCAGAGAGAGATCCAGATGGTGAAGGAAACTCTCCAGGCCATGCTGGTGCAACTCCAGCCAGCTAAAGAGGCAGAAGAAGATGCTGCTGCTGTTGCAGGCTTCCTCGGTGACAGCTGGTGTCCAGGAAAGCAAGGCTTAAGCAAGGAATAATGAGGAGGACAGTGGAGGGGAAATGCTGCGTTCGCAAAGGTTGCTTTCCGGCAAGGATTGCTGCCTGAGCCAGCCTTGAGGATGCCTCCATCTCTGCATGACTAATCACCGCTAAATCAATTACGGAGAAAAGCAGCGGAGCCTGGAGGTCTTGCCTGGCAAGCATTGTCTGTTGCACATTTGCTAGCCCAGATCTGGAACTCCCTTGCAAAACAGAGCATCCTGCTTGACTGATTCAAGGTGTGGCAATTCCAAAGTGAAGCATTTGGAAGGATGCCTCTCATGGAGGTTTTTATAACAGCGCGTGACAATCTGCTTGTGGGCTCAGGAGTCTGGCTCTTGCCCCTGCATGCCTGAATGTTTGAGGACTGAAAGTGGGGAGAGGGTCTGGGCTGCGCCACTGGGCCCGCCTCCCTCAGTTCAGACCTTGTTTTGAAATCGGCAATGTTTGAAATGGGGCTCACTTGATCAGGCTTGATCAGGGCTAATGTAATGGGAGAATCTGTGCTTGCAGAAGTCAGGCGCACCTGCCCAGTTCACCTAAAGTGTCCCTAAAGTAGTTTGGATTCTGTGTTGGTGACACACAGGTAGGGCTGCTAGGAAGCAGACCTTTTGTTCAGGGGAAGCCTCATATTTTCGGGGCAGCACACTTGCCAGCACTTGAAATACTCAGTTTAGGAAAAGTAGAGTGGGGCAGCGAACCAAGTAAGCAAAACCATCAAAAGGGTCTTTGGCACTAGGATGCTCCTTTGAAAGGAAAAGATTTCCTAGAATGGATGCTTGAGCTGGCAGGACACCGTGTTTCCCATGTGCAACCATCACTATTTGGAAAAGCCCTTAAAAACTTGAGTAGAATGTTCTGTTGCATTTCTTTGTAAAATATTGCTTCTCTCCATATTATTTTAAGAAAAAAGGGGTTGAGAAAAGGAGAGAGAAGAGAAGGAGGCTATTAAGTTGAAATCGAAGCTACTAACCAAATATAACGGAATGAAATGAAGACTGCAATGAAATGAAATGCACACATACCCATTGGCGTTCAATATAACAGTGATAATTAACATCAAAGGATAGCATAATTGCTTTTCAATTATTTTCATTTAGTGTTGCAAAGTGAGAGCAAATGCTTTTTAAGGGCAAAAATTATTTAAAGCAATAACCATCTTAAAAAAATGAACACTTGAAACTCTTGCTGATGGTTAGTGCAATTAAAAACTACACAAATTCTTCAGTGCTTTTTGCATAAAGACTGGTTTTCAATAGAGCTATTCTAATGAAATTTTCTACCAATGGTATATTTTTAAAAAGCTGATATTTTATTAAACTCTGTGTATTTTTAGCCACCTATTATCAAATCAAAATGTATTTACTTGAAATCTGTTAGCTTGATTTCAGGTTAAGAGCTTTTCTACACAATGTATTTATTGTGTTCTCGTGATTCTTTACACACAGTGGTTTGTGGGGACCATTCACAGGGTGCTGTCATGCTCCAGAGCCTCTCTCATGTTTTGCAGCCGTTTTCATGCAGTGTTTTAGAACTGCTACATTCTAGGTATCTTGCTAAAACAAACCTGTGAACTTTGAGTAATTGCACTATATTGCAACACCTTCTTGTGGCTGTATAACAGAGCATATAGGAAGTGGCAAGCACCCCCACCCCCGGGAAAAAACACAAACAGATAAAGGACATGATTGTATTCCCACAAAGAAAATAGAAGATTTTCTGCTGGGTTAAATGCCTCATGCAGAGAATCCGTAAAAGGAACACTTCTGAAACAGAAGGCCAGGAGCAGAAAGTGACCACCATGCCAACTAACCTTAAAAAACAGGTGCCTCCTTCCAGAGCATCTTGCTTGCCTTGGTCAACTATCTTGGCTACCCTGATTCACTCTACAAGGTGATACCATTCAAGGCAGATCAGAAATTGCAGTTGCTTTAGAATGTTGCAGCATGTAACTTTGGCCTTCAACTCTTCTCAGGAAAACAACCATGCAAGAGCTCCAGATGTTGTCTGTTTCTGAAAATGTTGGGTTGCTTTTTAAAATCACTGTTAAAACCCTAAATCAGAGGCAAGGGTCCTCTAAATCAGGGCTGGATAAGCATGACTCCCTAAATGTTGCTGTCTGCAATTTCCATCACCCCACACTGTTGGCTACATTGGCTGTGGCTGATGGGAGTTGCAATCCAACAACATCTGAAGGGCCACATGTTGCTTATTTCTGCTTTAATTAGACACGGTTTAGGGATTCTTCTGGGGGCACTTGCTCTTCTCTGTGCAGAAGCCCACAGAGAAATGGGATCCTGCCTTGGCCCCACTGCCAAGACTCCTGGCTTCCACCAAAAAACAGGTGTCCTGGTGGTGGCCCAGTCCATTCTTTGGACTGCTCTCTCCAGGGAAACTTATCAAGCATCTTCTGTTGGAACAATGAACATGGATAAGAACATGAAAAGTCATTTTTAGAAAGACTTTTGAGCACTGCAAACCAATTGAAAGGGTGAGTGAAGGAGGAGAAGGAAATATTTTGCATATAGTACATGGGAAGGCAGAGTTTTATAGCGTACATTTAAACCAAGGGGGAAGCGGTTCACTGGTCTGAAGAAGGTTGCACAGGACTCTAGCAGAAGCCATGGTCCAGTGGATGGAAATCGTGCTCTGTTGTGACTCTTGAGCCTCAGAATTCCTTCCCCAGTCAGTTCTCTTGAATATGCTTGCAAAAGTGGAGTAGCTTGAAAATGGACTGTTAATTTGTGAGTGATGAACTCTGAGTTAGAAACATTCCTGCATGTCTGCAACATTCCTTTGTATGTCACTTGTCAGGAGATCACAGTCTCTGGTCTTTCAGATAAGTAGAAAACTTACCAAAATTGACATTGAAAGAGACATTTCAAACTTTCCTAACCTCAGTCTAAATCATTAGCTAAAAGAAATCATGCATAGTGTTATATAATTTATTTGACATCTCTAGCTTTTTACATTTTATTTTCATTCAGTTTGGAGACAATCGCTTCTATTTGCTTGCCTCACAGGTGCAGGATGCACAATCCTGCGTTATTAACTGCTGCACGCAAGTCACAGAGGTGACCAAGGTTGCTGCTCTTTTTATCCTTAGCTGAAAACTAGTACTAAATTTTCTACCTCAAAGCATTGATTGGGAATTGATGCCAGGAAGCGGCATTGTGGGAGAGTTACTGTTCTATCCGGGGACGCCAGATCGTAAGGGCAAAGCTCAAGTGGTTTGTGTAATCATCCATCCTCTGGGTGGAATTAAAGTCATGCAATATGACTAGCTTTTATCTCTGCAAAGTATGTTTTAGCTGGGAGTCTTGGCACAGAGCCCTTTATGGGCCCCATCTTTCGCCCTCTTTACATTTCACAGCTGAGCTTTTAGCAAGTGTTCCTTCTGAGGACTGTTTATGTTGCCGCTTTCTCCCACACGAATTCCAGACAGCTTGTCTGTTTCTTTCTCCTGCTTCCTCTGCTTTCATTACTTTTTGATGAACTCACTGGTAATACCTGCTTACCTTGTTTAGTGCCAGCCTGTGTCAAATGCAAGTGCCCTTTGTCTGTTGCTATCTTCATCAGAACACCCTTGCTGTTCTTCTGAAACCAGCTCAAGAGCATTTTTGCGTGTTGATCTTGGACAAGCCCCAAAGCTCCACTGGACATTCTGAGCATCCAGGTCCCTCTCAGCTGCATCATGATCTTGCCAGCTGTATGGCTTGCAATCTGTGTTGCAACACAGCAGTGAGGGATTCTGTCCACATTAGAAAAGAAACTCAAGGTTAGGTTGTGTACATTTTCATTGGTCAAACTGGTACCTTAAGTATAGCCCATCCAAGCATTTTGACTACATATCCCAGGATTCCTGACTATTGACCACTCTCGCTAGAACTGCTGGGATGTGGTCCTAAATATCCAGAGGACATCAGTTTGGTGAAGGCTTGTGTAGGCAATGGTATAACATGGTGAAGAATCAAGGTGCCATTGCCCAAACTTTCAGCACCCAGAACTTAAGTTCAGTGGGGACAGCTCCAGCTTGTAATCTGCTTTCCTCATCAGTGAAGACAAAACATTATTTTAATGTGTGGCCGACATTCAGTCACATTTAGAAAGGAAATTGTGACCTATGCATCAATGCAGGCTGAGTCACAGACTAAATTACAGGCCCAAACAGGTTACAGTTTGGAACTGCAGTTTGTTACTGATTTCTATCATCCATAGCCAAACTGAGACACTACAGCCAATATCTTTGCATACTTTCTTGGAAGAAAGTCCAGCTGAGTTGGGTAGAGCTGACTCTCAAAAAGATAGCCTTAATCTTCTAACATCCTTTCCCAGCTGGGCATTGGATAAGGCCAATCCATGGAATTGTTTTTTTCTGAGTAACTCGAGAGTGGCTTGTCCACCTTGGAGGCCAGGGACCAAACTAAACCGAATGTATCCCCCAACATACTTTTGCTTTGCAGAAAATAGCCATAGCAGCCCCTTGATTTCAGTGGTGCCATGCTATTGGCAGATGGGAGATTGAGCCCTTCCTCCTGTGCCAGAGCTCAAATCCAGGTGGTTCTACTGAAGTTTCTGTTAGCCATGGAGGAAAAGCATCCTAGCACACTGCACTGAGATTACGCGTGCCCAATTACGCGTGCGCATTACGTGTGCCCAATGCAGGAGTGAACCAACTGTGGCCCTCCAGGTGTTTTGTCCCACCACTTCCATTCCTCACTATGTTGCCCCAGGTCTCCTGGGAACTGCTGCCAAAAACATCTGGATGGTCATAAGGTGACCACCCCAGTCTAATTACAGTGCAAGGTAAGGCTTCTAAAACAATGTTTCCATGCCGCCCTTACTGGGAATGCCAGCAGAGAAAACCCAGAAGGTTACCATGAAGATGCCTTCAAAAGAGCACTGATGACTTCTTGGGAAAATTCCTTTATACCTTAATAATAGCTCAAGTTCCCGAGCAACTGCTGACATACCGGCATCTTGATCTAGGGTTGCTAAGAGCTCGGGATCAGGCAGATGGCCAGGATTAACTCATGGGTGGGGGAAGAAACTGTTGACTGAATTGCTACTTATTATTTCAGTGTTAAAATTAAAGCACCATTGTGAAATACTGATTTCTAGAATTTAAGTTGATATTCCTATGTATTGTTCTTCTCTTTTTAATGAGTTACTAATGTAAGAAGTTGAGGGCTTCCTATATTTTTCCATTTCTTTTCCTCTTTAACAAATGAGTTAACAGTCAAACCAGAAATACTTCATTTTCTAACTCTCCAAATACCAAAAGTAATAAAGTTCATATTCTTTCTACCTTTCTGTTGTTTTTCTTGTACTCTGTACACCCTACACTGTGCTGTCTTTTAAATAAAATAATGACACAATTGCTTTTGTAAGTATTAATTATTACAGGATGGGAGAAGTGATCTGTAAGTCTTTGCCAAAGAAAGATAAATGGTGGCTACAGAGTTCAGAGACAACCTTTCCCTTTTGTAAAATATTACTTACCACAGATATGTATAAATGATTCTCTGAAGAAGCGTGTTTCTCTTAAATGCATATTTCACATTCAAAATGTGAAAACTGTAGAGTATTAGCATGTTACAGAGCCTCTGCAAAAGAGAATATTTCAAAATGCTATCAAGGCACAATCTCTACATGCTTTGGCATCCCAGATGTTGAAATCTTGGAGTTGGGATTCTAAAGGCTGAGCCATCCCTTTGCAGCTGTGTAGAAGGAACTGTGCTGGTGGAACTGGGAGGGGGAAAGGAGGGTGTGCTGAGAGCAGGGATGGGCGGAGGAGGCTGGGCCAAGGGCTTAGCACCAGTTCCACTCAGCTTCCCAGCTTCCTTCCTTCTGCCCCCCTGGCATTTTATCTAGACAGTTGAAGAAGCCATCTAGATAAAACATCTGGTACCTGATGCAGCGGTGACGGAAACTGCTGCCACCGCACCTCATTCTGAGTGTAGGATAGACGTCAGCCTCTGAGTTTGGAGGGTTTTGTGCATTGGGAGCGTGGGGCATAGGACCATCCCCTAATGCATTGATGCAAATTGATTTCCTGTGTTTAAGTAAAACCTCCTCAATATCTGGAGGTGGGCTACTGGAAAAGGGTAGGAGACCTTTCTTTGCATAGACTTAGGCATGAGAAGCATCGGCTGATGAAGGATTTCCCCCTCTGTGATTAGGTTCATAGTTATACATGCTCTACATTTCCATTCTCCTTGAGGTCCCGTCTCCACTGACACCTAAACCTGCCAACAGTCATGAATATCTTCTGCCTTTAAAGTGACACACAAACACAAATCTTCAGGAATTCCTCTGCAGCCACAAAGATGGACTTTCCCTTTGCTGCCAAAAGGACAGCATGAGAGGAGACACTAAATCAAGGGGCCAAAGAGCTGTGAATCATTGTAGTGGGTATTGTAGTGGAAATCTGGGTTGGGAAGTCTGCTACTCCAGGTGAACTGTGTTTGGGGCTGCACTCCCAGGCTCCACACGGAGGCTAGTTCAACAGCTGAGGCCTATGTAGAGGAAGCGGACTTAGTCGTGATGACACGTGCCTTCGTTATTTTATTTATTTATTTTTCGATTTATATCCTGCCTTTTTCCTACAAAGGGCTCAAGGCAGCTTACATCATTCTCCTCCTCCATCTTATCCCCACAACAACAACAACCCTGTGAGTTAGGTTGGGCTGAGAGTCTGTGACTGGCCCAGAGTCACCCAGTTGGCTCCATGGCTGAGTGGGGACTAGAACCCAGATGGTCTGAGTCCCAGTCCCATGCGCTTAACCACTGCACCACACTGGCTCTCATGGTTATGCCCATGTTATATTACTGCAATGCACCCTACGTGCAGCTGCCCTTGAAGATGCTTTAGAAACAACAGCTGGTACAGGATGCAGCAGACAGAATGCCTGTGGGAGCTCGGCATGCCGATGGTGAGAGTCCTAGTGAGTATCATTACACAGGCTGCCTCTTAGCTTCCAGCACCCAATTCAAGATGCTGGTGTTGGCCTTTAAATACTAAATAGGAACCGTGTTCTTTGAAGGACTTCCTACACGAGGATGAGCCTGCCCAGGGACAGGGGCCCTTCTCTCTGGTTCAGCAGCAGAAGCCCCAGCCTGGAGGATATTAGGGACAGAGTCTTCTCACTGGTGGCCTCACATCTTTCGAACTCTGTCGCCAGGGAGGTAAGTATAGCTGGCCATGCAACCCAACCCTGAAGACACGTTTGTTCCAGGCTGCATCTGGTGCTTAGATGCCATAGCAACTGGTGCCGGTGCTGCTGCTACTGGGGTGTGTGTGTGAGAATCATGGGATCATAGAAGAGTAGAGTTGGAAAGAGCCATGCAGACCATCGGGTCCAACCCCCTGCTGTTGCAGGGCATCAATTTACACCATCCCACTCAGATGGCTGCCCAGTTTCTTTCTGAATGTCCCTAGTGTGAGAGACCGTATAATCCTGTTTTTGTTTGCTTTGGGGTAAGTTGTATATGTGATGATGGATCAATATATGCTGGAGACAATTTTCAAATTCTTCAGTTGGTTTTATGCATAGGCTTTGTCATTCCTATGGATGCAGAGAAAAAATGTGAAAAACAGTCTTCCTGTATAGTAAAAATACCAACCCCATGCGCAAAGGTAAAGAACAAAATTAGAGTTGCTCTTTAAGAAGTCAGTAGTTATATCCTAAGGGAAGGTGATGCCTTATCAAAATGCTTACAGCTGTTTGCTTTGAGTTTGTTCTGACTGCAGGAATTCATTTGGAATGGGCCACTTTCCTCCCAGACTACCTTGTCGACACACAGGTGACCTAGTGGAAAGTCTGCCATTGTGATCTTAGGATGGGAAAAGTGCTGATAAAAGCATACAGCCAAGGCCCAACTCTGAGCCGTGGCATTACTGTGTTCCCAAATATAGTGCTTGGGAGCAGGGACCCAAAAGTGGGTGCCATGATGCATCAGGAAGACCTAAAAAGGGCTCCCAGACTTGAAAGCTCTTTCTCAAAGCACAAGCTACTCACTTCTGATCTAGAGGGCCTAAGAGCAATCCAATGACACATTCTCTTGCCCAAGGGCCAAACGAGATGCAATGCAAATTGTAATTAATTCAACTAGTGCATGCCTTAAAAACAAAATTGCCAATACAGCCTGCAGGGAGGGGGGGGACCGGACTATATAGTACAATGGAGATAGTCCTTCCCCCTTGGAGTGGCCCTGACCAAAATTGGCCTGCAAGCTGCTATTTGCATTGGGAGTGCAGTGTCAAGAGATGGTGATGAAGCTTTTTATCACAGATAAAACAACATCGCATAATCCCACTCATTAAATCCCTTCCCACATCTATGATCAATGATACTGAAAAATCTGTTGCATTTTTTAAAAGCTTCATAGCTGCACAGAAGGCTCCTTCTGGCTCAACTATTCCATGATTCTGTGAATCCATGAAAGTAGCAAGGTGGGTCATGGCTGGGAGGGGAAGAGCAAAACCCCTCCTCTTCTTGTGCTGAGAGAGTCCCTCCAGAAGCTTTGCCATACCTGTAATAAAGTTCAAAAAGGAATGGCATGGCTAAACACTATGCGGTAAGCAAAACACATAGTTTGATCTTCCAGTTGTTCTATGAGAACTTTGATCTCCATTCAAGAAAAATTCTTCCTTTCCTTTCCCAAATTCCACTTCCATCTACCATCTCAATAAAATAGGTCTTCAAATGTATGTAAATTGTGATTGCAAATAAATTTTGGTTTAGAAAATCTTAATCACTTTAACAGCCAGTTGCCAAAGAAGAGAAAAACACACTGAAGGAAGGGCTCCTATCACACAGATTATACACACCACGAATACGCTGTTTGCTTTGAGCGACAGAGGAGAGAGGATAAACCGGCCTGAGGATGCTTGTGATCTATTCTAATATTTTTGTTCTCAATCAATTAGCTAATCCTGTTTTGCTAGAACTTGGCAATTCAGTATTTTTCTCTCTATAATTGCTTGTTAAATCAAGATAAGCACCTCTTTTCTGAAGAGGATGCAGAAGTCCCCTATATAATGGTTACCTAAAGATATCACAGTTCTTGGAGGAAACTTCCGGGTTGGATTAGAATAATCCTTGTGTATCCTCTTAGTTCAGCATCCTATTAAAAGTGAGAGTAGGACCAGAGGATTTTTAGTCTTGGAGATTAGTATTTACTAAAAGAAGCTCTGCAAATGTATGCAGAGAGATGGGGATTTTTTTCTTCACTGTCAAGGGAGATAGATTTTTTTTTACAATGGGAATAAAAGATGGAGGATTAGAAAAATGCTTTCTCCACTGACAAGCTCATCAGTCCCACACCGTTCCTTTGGGAACATCTGCTATGAAATTCTAAACATCACAAGCTTCCAATTAAGCAAAAGTCTGTTCTTATGAGGGCACATTCTGTTCAGCCAAAGCGCAGTGTGGTACAAGAGATAGGGAGCAAGTGGTATGGAATTGGATTAGATCAATTATAAAAAGCTCATACTTGATTAGGCACGATACCACTACAAACACTGTGAATAAATAATGGCTTGTGGGAGACGGGAGGGGAGAGAGATATCAAAGGGCAATGCAAAATAATAAGCAAGTTATCATGGAGGAGCCATGTTGGGATTTGCAGGGAGGAATAGCAAATAAACAAACATTGGCACAAAGATGAGGACGGGATGCCAGGAAAAAAAACGGATTTGCCAAAATCTCATATGGACTGGCCGGCATGAGGCTGAGATCTCTTTTAAAACTGTGGAGTGATGGAACAAGCCAGAAGCTAAACGGTGGGCGATACAGGGCTGTTTTCAGGGCTGCAAACCCAGCAGTCAAAGCAAGGTTCCCATTTGATAGCTGGTCCTCATAAACAGAGAAGAGGAGAAACCTTCAAGGCATGCAGTTGGAAGTAAAGGAAAAAGAGGTTTATGTGTAGGTGAGATGCCATCTCCCCCCCACTCTAAAGTTAGCAGTTTCGGGGTGCTCATATTCTGCAGTGAGGAGCAGGGGTTTCAAAGTAGCCATTGCCCAGGCAGGGAGCTACTGTTTTAATTATTTTATTTGACCTGCGGACTCCTTACTACGACAAGCCAACTCATGGCACCATCTGTGTTTGACACCCGTGCTACTGCCTTAACTAAAGAACAAAGAAACCTCTGTGTGATGCATGAGGCAAACAACCTACCTGAACATCATGTTTGTTGGGTCCTCCTGTGAGTGAGAGTGGCTAAGCTAACCATCTGTGCTCTATTTAAGGTGAAATGTGAACCAGGAGCTTCGGCTGGTCCCTTCCCAGACAAACTAGTCTCATAAGCCTTGGCTTATTCCTGGCTTGTGACTCTCGCTTGTCTGGGAAGAGACAAGCTGGAGTTCTTGGCTGGCCTGCCGCAATAAGCAGACCGCAGATGGCTTGCTTTGCTGCCACCATTGTTAGCAGGAGGGTAGCAGCCTCTTGCTGGAAGGGAATGGGTTGGATCCAGATTTAGGTTGCACAATCAGGCCAGCAAGCCTCCCCACCCAGCCCCTGCCATAGCAAGCCAGAGTCACGCGCTAGGAACAAAGCAAGCAAGCAAGCAGGCGAAGGGCTGTGGTTTCTTTAGCTACTCACTCGCTGGTAGCTACAATTGGGAGATGTGGGCCAGTAGAGGCTTCTTCACCATTGTGTCCTGTAGTGTCGTATGAATGCAGTCCATATTTCCCCGCCACACGTGCGGTACAGCTGCACCAAAGCACACAAGACTGGAGTGTTGGTATAGAGGCCTGTCCTACTGACTCATTGCCCCAAAGAGCACTCCTAAACATCCTCTTTGGTGCAATGCAGGTTAAGAATCTGCACACTGAAATACTGGCATAAGGTGCCAGTAGATGAAGAAGCAAATGACCTATTCATTTGCAGCAGGTTAATTCGCTTTGTGTCCTAACTGATGGTTCCAATGTCCCTACAGGTAAGGTGTGCAGTATTCATAAGCAGCTGCATCTTCAGAACAGCTTGAGTTCTCCAGCCACTAAAAATGGTTATTGTATTAATTCAGAGAATTCCCACCCTTTAGGCTTTCGCCCATTCTCAAAAAAATCTACCACACAGACAGGGACAATGGATTTTCTTCGGCCAAGCAGCAAGTCTGTGGCTAAACTGAGATGTGAACCCAGGACTCCTGGTCAGAATTTATGGCACCGACCCATGAAGCAGGCTAGCTTTCAGTATTGTGAGTGTGCAAAAGGCCTGCTCACACCGGGTTCTTGTACGACCACATGATGCTGCATGGTTGGTCAGTCACTTAGATGGCTACTAGCTGTGCCAATGGGATTTCCTGTCCAGCTGTGGTCCTATTTGGTCCATCAGCACCACCCCTCTGCAGTTCTTATTTTTGGTGCCTGTTTGGGAGAGGATTCCCTACTGTTATCTCCAGTCCGTGTTCAGAGATAACAGCGTGGATTCCCCAGTGTATGATGCCTGTCTCCCAATAGGCCAGGTGAGTGATGCACTGCCAGCTCCAATCAGGGAACAGCTTCCAGTGGGGGTTCCTCCTACTCTGTCTTACTATCCCAGAATGCATCCTGCATTATCCCCATCTTCCAGGTGGAAGATACGAAGCAGGCACAACTGCCCCAACAGAGCTTTAGAGTAGGAGGCACCTGCTCTACCCAGTGCCTTTGTCAGGGACAGCTCGAGGCACACAGGGCTTCCCTGACTGACCCTCTCAAGTTGGTGTCCTACAGACATTATGGACTACAACTCCTATCTGCCCTCAGTAGCATAAACAATGGTCAGGGATGTTGGGAGGGCATCAGGTTGGGGAAGGTGCCCTAATGGTCCATTGCTGCCCCATGTCCAACTTCTTATGTCCTCATGGTACGAAGAGCCCCGAAGGGTGTAGGAGAAATCCATAATACGCCATTCTCTATACCGGTATCCGTTATTAGGAAACTGAATCAGCACTGTCCAGAAAAGCATGGGGTCTGCCAGGTAGCCCTGGACTGAGAAAGCTATCCCAAGGCTGCAGTGGGTGACTGCAGACCATGGGGTAACGGGAATATTGGAGAGGGCTCAATTTCATAGTGAACTTTAATCATCTAAGGCTTGGTCCACATGTCATGACAACCCACGGATTGGATTGGGGAGAAGCAAAGGCCTAGTGTGCTTCTTGCTTCCACTTCTAACTAACAAGCTATGATTGCCCCATCCTTAGGTTGTCAGCATGACAACTGAACCCAGACACACTCTGAGTTGTTTAGAGGTTAAACAACCCAGAGTTAACCCATGATTTGTCTCTGAGTTAACTCAGGGTTCTTTAATTCTTTGATCACACAACGTGTCAAGCTTTGGATGGAATTCTAACAACCTACATACAGGACAATTATAGGCTGATAATTGAAAGCAGAAGAGACCAATTCACTCAGCAATGCCGGGCGACTCTGGCAGTGGTAGGTTAAATAGAGAACCCGCACACTGCTGTTACCAGGTTTCAGTGCTCAGGCTATCCTCATCCTGTTGTAGCAAAGAAGGCTCCACTCCAAGTCTCTTTCGAAACGGAGGCTACTGCCTCCCCCTCCCCCTCCTTGCATGCACCGAGTTGTGCTAAATCTACTGCCCCCCTTGGGATTTCATTACCAGTGTTCCCAGGGCAGTGTCCCAATAAACAGAAACAGCGGCCCTGGAGTCCTGCTGCTGAGTCATGGAAACGGGGCCTCCGCAGAAGGCTCTCTCTCGTTTGGCTGCTGCTTCTTGCCACTGTTTTGCATGAGCGTCTCGGCCGTGTGTGTGCAGGGGGGGGGGGGTGCGCTGGGAATGCAGCATTGATCGGTTCTGCTAGGATGCCAGTATTTAATAAGCCCATTAAATATAGCATTGAATTTATGTAGTGGAAGAAATGGAAGGCTGATATTGCTTCCTGGATGATGGATTAATCATTGCTTCTCATTAGCAAACACTCCCAGGCAGTTTTAATACACAAGCTGACCAGAGTTTGAATAGTAGCTATTAGATCTATGGAGGTGAGGCGCTCATCTCCAGCGGTGTAGGCTTCTTGTAATTTTTCTTCCATATGTTCTTGGCACAGTATCTGCGGCCCGAGAAGCTACTTTGTTATCCCGGACAGAATGCCCCTCGCCTTCACTGCTGCCAGCAAACTATAATCAGGATGACAGATGTGATGTTAGTGGAACGGGGAGGGGCACTTTGAGGGTCCCCTCACATCACTCAGGAGCAGCGTCACCTCGCCGCTGCAGGGCTGTGCGCGGAAACGTGGTTCTGCAGGTGTGGAACGATGCCAGCGGCACTGGGACATTTCCCTGGAATGAACGGAGGGGGCTTCCAAAGTGCCCAGACGGCATCATGGCCTGCCGCACCTGGCGCCCCACCCGGCGTCCCCATGCTGGCGGTTGCACATCGGGAGGGTTCCTGGTTGTGAAAGGCTGCATTACTAAGCTCCAGTCCTAGACCATTGCCACTCTTTCCCAAGCACTCCCCTCCCTCCCTCCCTCCGCCCTTCCTCCAAGCTCAGGGAACCCAGGTTCCATTTGGATGCCAGGAAGTACTTCCTGATGGTTAGGACCCTGAGAGTATGGAATGGGCTTCCACAGGAAGTGATTGAGGCCCCGTCCGTGAGGGTGTTCAAGGATAGGCTGGACGTGCACATGGTAGGCCTGTCATGAGTGGAGCCGGCTGGAGCTGGGGGTCAGACTAGATGGTCTGAGAGACCCCTTCTGACTCACTCAGTTTCTATGTATGTTTGTTTGTTTCTGTCCTTCCTTCCTAGTATGGGGGGTGGGGAGATGGCCAAACACTGAGGTACAGGACAGGGGGTTCAAAAAGAGCAGCACACTTGGTGTATCAGAACAGGGATGTCTGACCAACATTTGATGGACAGAGGCAGAGGTATGTCCTGCAGTGAATGTGAGGTGTACCACATCACGATTTTGGCCAGCCATACCCTTTTTCAGGATGCTCCATTACGTTCCCTTGCTCGCCCTCCCTCATTTCCAGTCAGCATTCTGTGCCTGCACAGACAGCCCTCACTCCCCGCTAGGTTTTTATCCACAGATGTTTGGTTTCTCTCCAGCCAGGTGTTAACTCCTTGTGTGCCAGTGGTGTTGCTTCCACTACATGGGTATCCATACTCTGAAAATGAGTTTTTTCCTTATGTAAAGGGTATCTGTTTTGCAATGTGTCAAGCAAAGAGGTAGCTGGACTCACACATTTATTTATTTTTTCAATTTATATCCTGGCTTTTTCCTACAAAGGGCTCAAGGTAGCTTACATCATTCTCCTCCATCTGATCCCCACAACAACAACCCTGTGAGGTAGGTTGGGCTGAGAGTCTGTGACTGGCCCAGAGTCACCCAGTTGGCTCCATGGCTGAGCGGGGACTAGAACCCAGGTCGTCTGAGTCCCAGTCCCATGCTCTTAGCCACTACACCACACTGCTCTCGCTTATTGGTGGAACTGGATATTTCTAGGGATATAGGAGAGCTTTGGCTATTGGGAAGTATAGTAATACAATTAATATATTAGACTTGAGAAGTGCACATTAGCATTAAGGTTTCTTAGCGCATGTCCACATCAGCACTCGCACAGATGTACATGAGCACAACCGAGAATTTACACAAACCCCTCCCAAAAGGCCTGCAAACCTATGCAGCTTGGGAAAAGCTGGTTTGCTGCAGAATCTCCCAGTCAGATTCATAGGAAGCTGAGCTTATTTCATAGGAAGCTGTGCCTAGCATTTCATCGTGCAATTAACCAAGGCTGGGCTAGTGATCACAGAAACGGTGCAATTCTTTGGGCTAAGAATGTTGATGAAACTGCAGAGAAGCAACATCTGATCTGGGACGTGATGTAGGCTGGCCAGGGTAGGCCATCGTACTTTAGAGAGGGCATTCCTCTCTTTGATGGCCTTTCAGAAGACAATCCGAAGGGTTGTACAGTCCAAGTTCAGCCTAAACATCAAAAACCACCTGAAGAGAGAGCAGGGAGCCTCAAAGCTGCCCATCAAGCGCTAGCTCCTGGGCAGCGAGCAGGGCAGCCAGGCTTCCCATCTACAGCAGGGTGAAGTGTATTTCTGTTTACATTATAGCAATTATTTCTAAAAGTGCATTCATTAGCTGGGGTGGGGCGGCAGCCCTGTGTTCTTGCTTGTTCTCTTGCTAACAGGCCACTCCAGCTGAGCCAAGGTCCTTTCCCTTGTGCAATGTCACAAGGCGTCCTTGGAAAACTCTACTGGAAAACTTTTCAACATTTCAAAGGCTTCCAAGTTGTGCAGTACAAGTGTTTGCACAGGGGCCGACCGCAGGGCTCGCTGCTGCGGGGATAATTTGAGCCTCGTTCTCACGGGAGGCAAAATGTCTTTAGCAAGCAAAGCTTTTGGCGAGCTCGCCAGTTTACATACGTAGAGCCCTAGAAAGGCGCAAGCTGAACTGTTCTGCTTTTTTTTAAACAGAGCCTATGCTTCTATTTTCCTTCATGCAACACTCTGCTACACTAAAAATAGTTGCAGGACGTAAAATAGTTTGGCTGCACACGCAACAGCTGGCTAGCAAATAGGGCACAAAGTTCCATGCCTTGGGGCAGCCCACCCAGCAATCCCATTCAGGGGCCGGGGCCACGGCCATCTGCGGCTCCGCTGGCCACCTCTGGTCACTGTTTCCTGACTGTGGGTGGCGCACATGAAACAGGAGGGGTCGCGCTGCATCTTAAGCTAGCCTAACAGCATGGCTTGGGAAGCAATGCCTGAGATTTATGGCTTCTACAAAGAGAGCTCTCTAGATACAAAAGCTACTGCAGAAACAGAGCAAGCTGAAAGAGCAGCAACTGGGCAATTAGACTGCAAGCCTATGTGCCTGCCATTGAGAAATAAATGCCCCACCACGTCAGGGGGCCTGTTTCGAAGCAAATATACAGGGGCTCAGGCTGGAAGTCTAGATGTACAATTCCATAACTGCATAATTGCCTATAAAAGAGTTTAATAGATCATCCTCCAGAGCATGCTAATTAGCCACTTGGAAGCCATTTGGTGCATATACAGTAACTGCTTCATCCATAGCACTGTTTGTTTGTTTGAAAGATTTATATCCTGCTTTTATTCCAAAATGGTCACATAAAACATGGCACACCATCGTTTTTGCAATGTGAACAACGGGATACGCAATGTGGCTGATGAAACAGGCAGCAAAAACCACAGAAGAGGTCAGAAAAGGATGAATACATGACTTTGCACGCAGAGGCCATGCTCTGCAGGCAGGTGGTCCCAGGTTCAATTCCTGGCATCTCAGGTAGGTCTGAGGAAGCTCCGTGTCAGAAACCCTGGAGATGGACCAGCTGCCTGACTCTATAGAAGGTAGCCTCTTGGGTTTCTCTAACTTACAGCTGACACTGCCCTGCCTTTCACGGGAGCTTCCGGCAATGGGCAGAAGCATCTCCACATTCAGGGACAAGGACTTCTCATAGGCCATGAGCCTCCAGCATCCCTGCTAGAACAAGGCTAGGCAGAGGCACAGCATTTGAAGCCTTGAGCACAGATATGGTTCGCATGTCCTTCTTTTTGAGTGCTCCCTGCTGCAGAAGAATGGCATGAATTTGATGAGCAGAAAGGAAGAACTTTGCTGGACACAGATCACGGACTCTGTGTAAGTTGCGGAGGGTGCCACGTGCATCGAACCACCTGGCAGGTGGCCTTCCCAGTCTGTCCTGCTAGTTGCCTGGCCCACAGGTGGATTGCCTGAAGTGGACTTCCTGCAGCTTTGCCCATCTGCCAGCTCCCTTCTGTTGCCTTTTGTGACCTGGTCCATGGAAGAGCAGAACGCCCTCCCAGCAATTGCATTGCATCGACTCCTCCCTGGATGGAGATGACAGCTGAGATGTCTCCCATGTTGTAGCAACTGTCTCACGAAGCGGGTTTGCCACAAATCAAGGCAACATAATAGGAGATCATGCTGGTGGAAAAGAAAAATACGTGTGTTCATTTTTAACAAGTGGGGCAAGTAAGCAATCAAGCAAGGTTTCGATAATTCACAAGCTATTAGAAGTTATAGCATATAATAACTGTTGACTTTCAACACATTTTCGATTGATACGGCTAATGTAAAACAATCTTGCTTTATAAGAATAGTGGTTGTGGGGAAGATAGGTTGTGGGGTCCTAAACATTTTAAAGTTAATCTGTTAATTGAAGATATGTTAAGGTGCAGTGTTGCTAATGACAGGTGTTTAGATTTTAACAGTTTAATCAATCTTTGTATAACAATTTTATTGTGTTCATACTGCATTTTACTGGCTTTATTGCTGCTGTACCCTTGGACTAACGTGCATGCAGCTGTAGTGGGCTCATTGTTGCTATTTTATTGTAGCTATTTTACTGGTGTTTTATTGATTTGTTGTAATATATTGTGTTTGTCTCTGTTTTTTTTTTAATTTTGTGAACCATCCAGGGAACTGTCTTGGTAAATGCTTGGTAAAGAAATTAATTAATTAATAAAATGTGAAATAAGAAAAGAGAATGTGTTTCTGTCAGTACTACAGTGCCAAGACTATGAACACTTGAAATGTCTACTAAGAAGACCCTTGGCAATGATCAGGAGGAGTGAGAATTCAGCATCCGGAGTCCATCCGAGTTGCTCTACCTGTGCGCGGTCCTGAGACCTGCCCCTAATCAAACAGTTTAGCGTGTGTAACCCTGCCAACCGGCCAATACAGGTGACAGGATCATCTAGCTCTTTTACCCCGTGTGGCTCTGAAAACAGGTGTAGACTGTTGAGGGGCAACTTCATGACCCCCCCCCCCTTTGCAACTTTTCCTCCTGATGATTCCTGAGCTTTAAGATGGACTTTGACTGAACAGTGTTATAAGTAAGCTACTGCTTAAAGTTCTGGGCACTGCACCTAGGAAGGTTATTGTAAACTTAGAAAAAGTTCAGAGAAGGGCAACTAAAGTAGAAACATAGAAACAGAGCGAGGCAGAAGGGGTCTCATGGACCATCTAGTCTGACCCCTGCCTCCAGCTGGCTCTGCTCATAACATGCCCACCATGTGCATGTTTAGCCTATCCTTGAACACCTTAACCGATAGGGCCCCAACCACCTCCCGTGGAAGCCCATTCCGTACCCTGTCAGGATCAAGGGGCTGCAGCAACTCCCCTGTGAGATGCAGATATGATATCTGAGAGTGTTCAGCTTAGAGGAAAGGTGAGTAAGGAAGGCGCGATGAATTAGGCATGCTGCAGAGAAAGGGGAAAGGAAGCGTCCTCCTGCCTCTGTCCTAATGCTATAATACTTCACACTCATATCATGAAGCAGATGGCTGGGAGATTCAGACCAAACAAGAGAAAGCACGTCTTGCAGTGTGGAGTCCAGCTATGGAATTCGCTTCTAAGCCGTGTGCTGATGGATACCCATTGGGATGCCTTTAAAAGGAGATTGGAAAACTTCATGGAGGAGAAGGTTGTTGGTAGCTGCTAGTCCAGATAGATAAACACCACTCCCAGTATTAGAGGCACTGTTTCTATATTCAGCAGTAGCTAGGGCATCTGAGTAAAAAGGAGCTGTTGAACTCATGTCCTGCTGGTGGCTTTCCCATGCAGAGCTGGTTGGCCTCTGTGTGAACAGAATTCTGGCCTGGATGGACCCTTGGCCCAGTCCAGCCAGGCTCTGCTTATGCTCTTAGCGACAAATACAAGAACTGCCCTTCTCTAGTCACCACGGGACTCAAAAGGACCCTCAGAACTTTCAGAAAAGCAGGCAGCAGGGAAGGAAAAAATATGCTTCCTTAGCCCCGGCATGCCTGGTCCCAGCGGGACAGGAGTTAATGGATTATACTAATCCATATAAATGTAATTGTCCATTTTCTGGGTCTCTGAAATCTCTGCATATTAGCTCAGTAGTATGATCATGCCTCTAATGCCATTATTCTGATCTTTGCAGAGAATATCACTGGAGGCTTTGCTGGAGACAAAATCTGATACTTTTTATCTGGGAGGATTTACACTGAACAGTCTAACTCCCTGATGGTACAAAATGAAGGTCAGAGTATTTTCCCCCTTAGCTTACACAGGGGCTGGGACAAGAGCAGGTAGAGAAGAAGTGGTCAGAGAGGGAATTGCCCCTTCCCTTTTTGTAGTTGTTCTAGTTCCACATTCAGCTCGTGGATATGCAACCTAGCTCAGCCTCTTGGAGGGACCATAATTTAACATTCATTCATTTAAGGCATTTCTAGACTAATAGATTAGCATAGTGCTCTCAAAACGATTTACAAAATGTTAACTCTCCAGGCACAAGAGACGACTGGACTGGCAGATAGGTGTTTTCAGCCAGGCACACTGCTCTGTCCTCCAACGCTTGGCTGCTGCCGTCCAGCGTTGGCTACCTGAGGTCACAGCTTCACCCCACACACTGTAGGGCCAGCCGTTGCCCCCCTCTCCAGCTGCTGCACAAGCACACACAGATTTTCCTCATGCTTATTAGCTAGACCTCTTGCAGAAAGGTCAGTTTACTGATACAGTTTTGCAGAAATGTATAACTACATGAGCGTATTCATCTGAAAATAATGGGGGTGTGGGGGTAGAAGAAAGGATTAAAATGCACTTATTGGCATTGAGTAACAATGTACCAAAAAGGTACAAAAATGATTTTTCTGAAGAAATAAACATTGTGTGTTCCACCAAGTTAAAGCCTCTAACAATCCCCCGGTTACAGTCCAGAACATCTCTGTTGGAGCTGAACAGAATGGTTTCCAGTGCTTCCCATCTGATTCACTTCACATTTGTGGTAAAGACCTTGCTCACAGAAAGAGTCCTCTCTCTGTCATTCACCTCCTGCACCTGCAGTGAGTTAAGGAGAAGAAGAAACCCGTTTCTAGGATGCACAGCCATCATCCCTAGCACACCATGAGGAAGCCCCTTGGGGTACCACTTCCAAGCCTGTCTGTGAGAGAAGGAGGCCTGGGAGTTCCACCCCACTGCAGAAGGGGGGTCCTAACTGCTTGTCTGGGGTCATTGCTTTTTATCGATAAGTTTTAATCAGACTTTCAATCTTTTCTGCTTTAATTATATTGCTCCTTTTATTTGGATTATGCTTTTCTTTTCTTGGATTATAATTTTCTTTTGTGCTTTTTTGTGGAAAGAAAGGATGTTGTGTTGATTGTTAACTGGAGCATTTGTTAAAAATCCTTCTCCTAGCTCCCTGCCTTTGTGGTTCTGATATTGCTCCATGCATCACCATACAATTACTATTACATCTACTTTGCTCTCAGTGACCTGAAGGGAGGCAGCCCCCAGTTGCCTTCACCAGTTGCTGGGGAGTCTGGGCAGGCAGAACTCTTTCACCCATCCTGCTTGGAGGGTCCTGCAGACAGCTGGTTTGCCACATGTGGATGGAGTGTTGGACTAGAAGGACCATCAGTCTGATCCAGCATAACTTTCCTGTGTTCTTAGCCCCTCTTTCCAAAATAACGTATGCCCTCAGCTTCTAATGGCTGCTGGTATTCAGGCTAGATATATTTTTTCTTTCTCAAAATATAAACAGTGTGGGAATAACAGTGTTCTAAGTCAATCTAGTTGAACAAGAGCCTTCCAAGGCTTCTTCAAACAGATGGCCCTTTCCACTTGAAGAGCCAGGCTAGCAGCATGACCAAATGCTTAGAAGCTCGAAGTGCAGGCCAATGTCATCTTTTTGATCCCCGAGAATGCAGTTTCTTTCTTTCTATCTGATACTAAAACTGGAATCAAAAGACTTCCTTTGCTTTCAAATGAATCACCATAATTCTTAGCATCTTTAGGATTGGGAAGCTGTTCAGTCTCCCCCCTCTGACTGGGACAGGGGTTCTTAAGCAGAGGCAAGTGAAGGACCCATTCCGAAGGCCCCCCTTGGGCTTTCTGTGGTGGAAGACTGGCCACTGAGGTATCTCCCTTGATCCTGGGGTCTTCCTGGCCAGTGCTGGAGTTGGGAGCTTTTGAATGCTTGAGACCTTTCCAGAGAAAGAGGCACCCAATGCCAGGAATGACACAGGGGGACCATTAAAACCAAGAATGTCTTTCTTCTAAAGATCACCCCATTGCCCAACCACTGAGCAAATTATGGCATCACACTTTGCCTATACAGAACCAAAGGAGCTATAGGTTTTTTGACAGATGTGGCAAGAACTGTTCATGAGTTCCAGTCAAAGATATTTTCCTACCTGTGGCAAAGGATGAGACGGAATCTCTTCTCTCACATTCCATGTGCAGACCAACTGGCAGGTCAGTCTTACTTCAGCATTGGCATTTGGGCAGCCCAGCTCATTCAAAGTCTAATGCTGTTTGTTTTAGAATGCACCACATATAACTGGCCCCTAAAGGATTTCAAATTTTACAGCTTCCTGCCTTTTCTTTCTTGTTGCTTATGAGAAAATGCACAAAAGTTGGGTTAAGATGGACGCCTACCATAGACCTTCTGACACTGCATGGCTGTTAGAAATGTTAGCCCACAGTTGGATGCAGATAATCCATCGGAGCTCATCATGATGTTCAACTTCTCTAAAAATAGCGTAAAGTCCAAGCTTCAGAGCAGATGTCAGCCTTTGAAGATCCTTTCAAGTACAAAGTGAGTAGCTCAAATCAATCTCATACAAACAAGAAAAACAAATGGCACATACAAAGCAGGCCCAAACTGATGCAGGTAGGGGGAAGGCAAGCAAAGCTTTCAGTCTTTAAAGTTTCCACCTTTGAAACCTCTGCAGAAACACAAATAGGTCATGCTGGCTTTGCCTGGACTTTTCATTTAGTTGTCCTTTGTCACTGGTTTAACAGTAGAACACCAATGGGAAGCACAAAGACATGGTCACTAATTTGCCCATCAAAATGGATGTGCTAGAAATAGAAAGATATTCCCTATAAATGACAAGAAAGAGGATTGTAGATAAGGTTCAGAATGGAATACATTTGAATATTTTAGTAGAATTTATCCAGGCAGAATAAACATGATTAAAACAAACTTTAATGGTTTTAAGGATCCCTTTAAAAAAGCCTAGTTTAAATAGCTGACTGTAATACAAACACACAAAAATCAAATTCTACATATATACCCTTTCAAAACTATATACACAGCCCTCTACCAAATGCATTAAGTTAAAATGCACACATTTCTTGAGAAAAGAATGAATGAGCAGCAAAAATATGTGAGTTCTGATGCTGAGCATTATAAATATGAAAATAGGTCATGTGTTTTATTTATCATTGTGGAAATTTTGAATATTTGCTTTCTCAGCTTGACAGCAAGGATGTTTGCTTTTCATGCCACAGAATTTTGTCCTTGCTTATTAAAAGTTCTGGCCACTCAGTCTTCAGGTGAGTTATTTTGCTAAGTCTTTCAGTTCCCATTGCTCCTCTAGAGCAGGTGTGGGCAGAAGATAGATCTAGTTCTACTGATATATTTCTGGGTGACCTGGTGTGGACTGGCAAGAATATCTGACTTCTAGTTGTTTAACAACAGCAACAACAAAATGACACCCATCCTAAATTATATTGTTCAAACAATGACAGCTTGGGGTAACCAGGACTGAATTTTGGGGTGGAAGGGTTGTAAGATCTGTTCAGTTCTGTACTTGCACTCAGTTTTGGAGCTCTGAATTCTTTTATTCTAATTCTTTTGCACTATAGTTGGTGGTTCTATTAAAAGCAGAAAAAGATCCTACAAGATAGATGTCTACCCATTCCTGCTTGAGGCAAGTACAAACTCTATAGTCCAAAAGGGATATTTGGTATATAACTGAAGGTGGAATAAAAGTGATTCATTCATGGCCCAGATCTGAATAAAAACTCTGCTCAGTGCAAATATGTATTTTAGTTGTTATAGCAACTAATGAGTATGCAGGCTTGCTCAGGATGGAAGAAAGTTGTGAACAAGCATGAACAAGCATGCAGACTCATTTCAATTACTTATCTTAAACTGGTTCATTTTCTTTGCCTTGATTTGAATCAATCTGTCTTAAAGATGTCTTTGCAAAAGTGGACAGGGTGTGAAACAGGTTGGTTTGATTGTAGAAATGTTTCTCAGACCCAGATTTTCCCCCCCAACAGAATCACTAGACTGGATTCTAAAATAAATTCTAGCAGCCTGATGCCCTCCAGATGTTTTAGACGTCGATGCCCTTCAGCCCCAGCCAGTATCTCCAATGGGCAGGAGTGTTGCAAGCTGTAGTTCAAAACATCTGGAGAACACCAGACTGGAGAAAGTGAGGAATAGGGCCAAAAGCAGAACCGCGACTAACAGGACAACCTTAAACATGCTGGCTCAAGTCTGAATGGGGCTTAAGCTCAGGTAAGTGCAAATAGGGTTAAAACCTAAACCTTTTCTTTTCCCTATGACAACATCCAACAACATGCCAAAAGCCTCTGCTCTGGCCTTGTTAGACTTGTACATCAGGTCCCACAGAGTGTGTATTTTTCCCTGTTATATACCACAGAGGTCTTTCTGTGCACTCACAGGCTGGAGTAGAGATGCATGTGAATTTTGCACCGGTTTGCAAATCTGGAGAAGTTGCCCTGTTCACAACCCCAACGGTGAACGTGCGCACATTTTTCAGAAAAAGCTAAAATGGTCCCAAACTGGTGATTGTGTTTAAAAAAAGAATACTGGCTTTTTAGGGGAGAGGATATGCATCTCATATTTTAATCCATGGGGGGAAGGTGCATACTTCTGAAAAATGCACTTGAAATTCAGTTTTTCCCTTGAAGTCTACACATTCAAATAAAAACAGGTTAACAATGAAATCAGGAATGAGGTGTCTCAAGCTGTGAAGTTAATCTCAGTGAATATGAGCAACCTTGGTACTCCTATCTCTATTATTATTATAGCCACCTATTTTTTCTTGCAAGGAACTGAAGGGTCTCACAACAAGCCTTGAAAAATGTTAGGCTAGGAGTCTGTGACTGGCCCAAAGTCATCCGATGAGATCTCCCAGTTCTTCCATCAAGCACACTCACCCCACACCTCACTGGCTCTAGGCTGAAAATGTCAGGAAATCTGGTAAATTTCCACTGTAGCCAATGTTTCATTCTCTCCAGAAGCTGGTCCAGACTGTAGTTATGGGACATGGGTTATATTCTGTCACTATCACATGCTTATTAGACCTTGGGCTGAGACAGCTGGGAGAAATAAATACAATGGAGAAAGCAGGAAAAGTAATCCATGGGTGACCTACATAATTCTTTTCATATAGGAAAGTTCATTGTATCCATCTGACCTCATTCCTTTTCATTCAGGACGGTTTCTTCAGAATGATCCCTATTACACTTCAGTTACATTCAGAATTTCTGAACTGTCACTATTTCTTGACAGGCAGGATAAAATTGCTCAGGGTTGCCTTTTTTATTTTTCTTTGGGGTGGGGTTCACTTTTTTTTTTTTTTTAACAAAATTTCCCTAAGGCTTGCCTACACTTTGCTCTGCATTTTGAATGTCATGTGAATTTCCCTCAGCCCTCCAAGCAGGTGTAGTGTAGTTGTTTTGGAAAGTATTCACATCTGTTTTTCATCAATGGCCTTAGTTTATAACACTGCCACCAACCCTTTGCAGTTGCAAAAGATGTCAAAGGAAAAGATGTCTTCTGGTATATTTATTTATTTTATTATTTATTAAAACAGTATACAGAAGAATTTCCCAACCCTATGCCCTCCAGATGGGTTGGACTATAACTCCCATCATCCCCAGCCAAATGATGGAAGCTATTGCCCAACACATCCAGAAGGCACCGCGCTGGTGAGGACTAAGCCAGACTGTTCATGGTATGCAGAGTGCTTTTGATCAGGAATGTTTCAGAATGTCCCAGTTAAATCCAGGAAAAGTGTTTCCTCTCGCTTGCTAAGAGCAGGTACAAGCATGCAGGAGAAGATGGAAGGAGGTGTGTTGATAATTAACCTCTTTAGTATGCTGTCTCAAAGACTGATCATTCCCAAATGTTTGTTTGTGTGTGTGTGTGTGTGTGTGAGAGAGAGAGAGAACAAGGAAGAAGATTCCACTTTTTGCAACGAAGGCTGATTTCGCACGCTGACTGGGTGGAACTCCCTGACACGTAATCCCCGCTTGTTTGCAACCCAGGACCCACGCATCATACTTGTGAATCAGAGACAAGGATTGGATTGGAGAATCCATGTCAAATGCAGCAGGCTTTCGACAAGACAAACGTTGAACTGAAGGCTGAATATCCTTCCTGAATTTCCAGTGCAATCTTATGCATGTCTGCTCAGAAACAGATCTCGTTTCATTAACTGAGCTGAACTTGCAGAGGAGTGTAGCTTTGGCCTGAGACTGAGCCACAGACTTGAGTTGAAAATAGTGGAGTCCCGGAAGCCATGTGTCATGTTTCTTGCAGCACAGTTGGGCATGTCATAACTTGAAGGGTCAGCCCTGTCATTCCTGATTCAGGAGAGACTCCCATGGACTTTAGAGAAAACGTCTGCTTGAATAAGCAACTTGGTATTTGACCCCAGATATTTTTGAACTATTGTTGCCTGAGAAGAGACATACAGCACCTCCTCAAGTTAAATGCTGACATTTGTAAATTTTCCTTCTGTGGGAACAGAGAAAGTCAAAGTCAGCATGATACAGGCTCTTAGAAGTAGATCCATGTTTTTTCTGTATGGAGAAAAACTGTCAAGAAAGAGGTAGGGATGGACAAGCCATCCTGTTTTCCTTTCTCCCACGTTTGGTTTGTTTAACTCTCAAGTTCTTCCCATCTGGTTCTAAAGAGGTTTGTGAATTTGGGTGAGTTCTCACCTCTCAGCAGTTGCACCGGCCAAAGGAAGTATAGGCAGAACAATTTCCATGTGCAGCTGCCTGTCATGATAGTGTTAAAGTGGATGCAGTAGCCCAGACAGGGCTGGATGCAAGGGGATCCAGACTGAGATGCTGAAGAATGCTGTACTCAGCAGACTGGCTGAATTTGCTGGTCTTGTTTGGTCTCACAGCAGTTTCCCCTCCTTAACTCAGGTTGTTTCCATCCTGATAAAAATCATTTATCTCTACAAATGAACAATGATCCCACAGCTCAGGGGCTGCAGATGCAGCCCCTGAGCCAGCCTGGAAAAAGGCCCAGAAAGCACCTGACGCCCTGTGCTTGATGGGCCCCAGAGAGGACAGGAGGGGCTGGAAAGCATCTGGACATGTGGAAGGAAGCAGAGTGGCTGCTGTGGAACGGTCCCTCGGCTCTGCGGCAGAAGCATCTGCCTTCCCGCAAAACTGGGTCAGAGAGCCAGTGTGAGGGAAGAGTCCAGCAGAATTCAAAGGGGGGAAGGGATGAAGAAGGCGTGTGCCTGGGTTCCTTGCGAGACAAGGAAAGATGGGATATAACTGCAACGATGAGGATGAGGATGAGGAATAATGATAGAGCAGGAGGAAAATTCTGTCCTTTGGATAGGGTGGCCGAAACAGGATAGCATTCCTGATTGTTGTACAGAACTAGGAATTTCAGTAGGCGCAGTTTGAATGACACACTAAATCTGCTGAAATTTCTATCCCTCTTGTATACCATGCTCAAAGGTGCAGGAGCCCTGCCATCTGGCTCGGTCATTATAAAGGTTCTCCTTTTCAACTTCGAGGGGAAGCAATGTAGGGTACAGGGCAAAAATATAAAGACATTTAATCATAACCTTGAACAAAGGTTTCATCTTTATTATCTTCCATGTGCTCCTTCTAGGAAGTAAAATCAAGGGAAGGAGCATCATACTCAGACCATTTTGGATTTAATCTCTCTAAAAGTATTGTTTCCTCAGTATCCAAGGGATGCCTACCACAGAGTCCAGTTCTTTGTACCCTGCTGTGCTCAAAGAAACAACCATCAAGCCTTTGTTCCAGGCTGATTCTTGCTCGTATTCCTGAAGCCAAATCTCAAAGAGAGGTTCCTTTTCACACAGACAGACAAAGCTTCCTGCAGCAAATGCCAACAGTTATTAGCCGCAACAATATGGACAGTCAGTGTGCAGAAAAGGCTACCAACCTATCAGCTAGGAGTGTGGAAACCTTTCCCATCCTGGCAGCCTCCAGAGGTATCGAGGGTGTAACTCCCATAATTTCTAGCTTTTGGCCAAGTTGGCTCAGACCTATGGGAGCTGTGGTCCCAAAGCATCTGGTTGCCGGGTTGGGGAAGCCTGTTTGCCCTTGTCCACAGAGAGCAGCCCCCTGTGAAGAAGGAATTTCAGTGGCTTTCTGTTGTGCTTGGGGGATTTACTCTGCAGCTTAGGGAATTGTGTGTTCTCCATAGCAAGGTCTCCTCCCAGTGCCAGTAGGAAAAACCTCCCAATCTGCATTCCCCCAGCCCATACAAATCATTGCATATAATGGTAGCTAACCCAGGCATTTCAGGCCATCTAGCAAGAATGGTTTGGAGAGGGAAGGAATGGGGCTTGGCCTCTGCATTCTGTTATCTTGCCCATCCACTGGAATGCCATGTCTTCCCCTCTCTGAGCTTCGTTTTTCCGACTTTGGGGAGGTGGCCGGCATGGATTCCCCATAAAGTCTGGCAGGGCTGGTCGTTGGCAGGTTCAGCTCTTCCCTTGCCTAACACGTTGTGTGCAACTAATTTTCCCAGTACAAGGAATTTTCAAATGAATATATTTTCATAAAAATATCCTTTGTGTGTATGTGTGCCTTCCCCTAAGATGCCCATATTATATGCCTGCTTTTTTTCATTCAGAATCCCATTGCAAAAGTGTGAATTTTGAGGAATAATTTTGAAAAATTGCAAAATGTCTTGTATTGGCTCAAAAGAGTGTAATTAACTGTACTTGTATTAAAATACTCAACCCTCCCCCTTTTAAACAACTATTAGTGCAGAAGTCCTGGGGTTTTTTTTGTTTTGGTCTTACCCTGGTCATATGTACCATCAGCTCTTTTTGATACTAATTTAAAATATGAACTGAACAAATGTCTTCCTATCTTATCTAAGAATCAGATCTACCTGAAAAGGGGAAAAAACAGCTATGAATCCTTGTTAACTTGTTTAAATGTGTACAATCTTAAAATGCCCCCCCCCCCCTTTGAAATGGCCTCTTTCACTGATGCTGTGGCTTTAAACAATCATCCAGAAAACTCACAAATGTTTGGGTCATTTTAAACTCAAGGTCACAAGCCCAACAGCACATTAACAGCATCCTTTTATAGTTGCAATTTTAGTTGTAAACGATTTTATTATCTTGTTAATGGAGATCCAATAGTTATTGCTACACAGATGCAATTAGGTGTCAGTTGCCAGTGAAATTAATTTCTCACAAACTGGAGGAATATTTCCCCCACTCCACTACTACCACAATGTTTACCATTGTGGGACAAAATATGGACTAATCTCAGACATTTTCTATGATCTCTCCCTTTCCCAAAGAGATGGTCTTGTTTTCTTGCTATGTAACTAAGGCACAGAAAACTGAGATCTCTCCTCTCAGGATAACTTCCTTCCAAGAGAACTTGAAGTTGTTTGGTTTTTTACTATTTATCAAGTGAGCAATGTGTGTGTAGAACAAATGTGCTGTACAATATTCTTCAGAAATTGCCCAGCCCAAGAAAAAGTACACTGAAATCAGTAGTTATGTGCGATAGTGTTCAGAAGAGCATCATGGTTGCATACAGTAAAAGGCCATGACACATATTTAAACAAACCTCCATCCATCTCAAGGACAGGTAAAGCAGAAGAAATTATACCAACCCACACCATAATGCTACTTTAATTCTTTATAAATCTGTAAACCATGGGTGTTGTTGACCCTCTTTCAGCTTGAAGGCCAGAGTCTGTTTTAGAGAAGCTCTTGGATTCCACATGCCATGGACAGGCGGGCCGAAGCGGGGCCAGCCCACTGTTGCTTAAAACTCTTTCTGCCAGTAACTCAGCTGTTGGAGAGGTCTTTCCACCTTTCCACATGGGAAAAACACTGCACAATATCTGGGGACTCACACACCATTGGTAGTTACAGGAAAAAGGCCAGGACCATCTTGGAAAACCCAGAGGACCAAACGGGGACGGCAGATAGGGCAGTTTTGGATCCAGGACTGAGGCCTTGCAACTCTGCTTTTTGGACAGAAGAACTCAAGGAAAATTGTTTCGGATCAGACCAAGGGTCCATCTAGGTCAGCATTCTGTTCACACAATGGCCAACCAGCTGCCAACAGGATCCCTCAAGGATCCTGCCCAAGTTACCCCACAAATGGTACGCGTAAGCATACCGCACCCAGTACTGGGGTCAGCACATTAGGACTAGTAGCTGAGTGTGAGAACTGAGAACTTTTTTTTGCATGAACCGGTCAGATGAAAAGAATTCATCCAGCTTCTTTTCAATCATATTCTTTTCCTTTAGTACTCCTTTAACTCCATTGCCGTCAGTGGTCCAACTGCCTCTCAAGATGGTTTCCTGCTGCTCATATATTTAAAATCTTCATTACTGCCAGCCTTGATGCCATTACTGATGTATTCTTCAAAATGCTTTTTGCCTCTCTTATTGTCAGCTTGCACCTTTCTTGCATTCCCTTTTGTTTTCCTCATTTGGGCAAGATTTCCATTTTCTGAAGGAAGCCTTCTTCCTACCTGTCCAATTCCATCTTCAGTTATATGGTCTATGGGCATTTTTACACAAGCCATTTCTCATGTGCTCATTTTCTCTATTTGTGATTGTTTATGAATTCTTTAAACAATTTCAAGACCTTCCAGGTTTGCTCCTGTGTCTTTCTGCAATTTTGTTAAGCAGGGAAAATGCAGCATTTCACCACTAATGCAGAAGAAAGTGTGATTTCCTCTTTTGTATTTGTGCTATTCCTCTATACCACAGGGCCACCTAGAGGTCATATAGCGGAAAAGCAGAAAAGGAAACACTCCTTTTCTTGGATAACACTTTTTCTCAGAAAACACTTGGATCTCAATTTTGGGACAAAATGAAAAGCGGAGTGGATTAACAGTCAATTAACAGGCTTGTGTAGAAAGTCTTCTTGTTTGCTTCCAGGCTTCTAGTCCCTGCATTCTATCAGTTTCTCACACACACACCTTGGTAGCTGGCTTGGAAGAATTTTATTTGCAGCTTTACTGAATTTAAATAACATTTCCCTTAACTATCTGCCCCCCCCCCCCGCAGCAGTCCAGGCTCTCTTGCTCTTTATGAGGCAGGAGTGTAGCCTCAATAAAGCCAACAACTGAGTTTGATGATGGCATATTTAGGCACTGACAGCTAGAGCAGCGGGGCCTGAGTGAAGCCAACATAATCAGCCAAATGAATGGTGCTGATGCTGACCAGTCAGGACATCCACTGGTATAAAAATGCAGTAAGTCACCTGGCTCTAGAAGTGGATTAGAATTAAGCCCTACTTAGCCTGCTCCAGCCTTACAAAATTTCAGGCTTTTATTTCCCAGCTGGCTTCAGGTCACGCCTTTTGTTTCTCTCTTTTGAAGAATTCCTTTGTTCTCTCCGGAATGCTCTTTCTTTATGCAACACTTTTACATGTTCAAAGAGGAGGCTTTCCCTCCTCCCCCACCCTGTGCCGGAAAAATGACTCCACAAGGTTTCGCCAGCCTGATGACAAAAGGAGGGGGAGCATCTTTTCTCAGAAGGAGTCACAGAAAGGATAAGAAGACACATTATGTCTGCCTGGAAGCTTCTGAACTTCAGAAGCGGAGACTTTGCAGATAACTTCCAAACATGTTTATTCCCAATAAATCAGTCCCATTAAATTAATTAGATTTCTTTCCTATTTTAGTCTTTCCCAACCTGGTGCCTTCTAGATGTGCTAGACTACAACTCCCAGAATGGCCAGCAAGCATGGCCAGCACAGCCAGTGACCATGCTGGCTCGGAATTCTGGGAATTGCAGTCCAACACATTAGAAGGCACCAGGTTGGGAATGCTTGTTTACATCTGCTGCCTCACTGCCCAGCCTAGGTAAGTTTACTCTGAGGAAAATCCCATGGACTCCAAGGGGACATACTCACATGTAACCATACATACGTGTGTCTGGAGATCAGGGTTGTGCCATGTGAATTTGATGAGGATCTTGCTTTGCCTTTCCTGCCTCTTCATTTGCTTGTCATTCAAGTAAAGCCTGAATATCAGCATAAAACCCACATGGTAGCAAGTCAACATAAGAAAGGCGGCTTTTTCTGAGGGCCTTTCATATGGACACTGACATGGTGACGGGGTTTTCTCATCCTGTCTACCATCCTTCTACTAGCTGGAGTGATGGGAGTTGTAGTCCAACATTTCTGGAGGGCACCAGTTTGGAAAAGACTGGTGTAGTAAAAGCAGGAGAATGGAACTGGTTCAGATGGCAAACACATTGTATGTTAATGACCCTGTATGTGCAGACGAGGTAGGATAATTCTGATCCCTTGCTTCCTCAATCTGCATTTGTTTCCAGCTACCCTTGCCTGTAAGGCAGTCGCAACTCACTTTTAAAAATCTGGGATCATGGACAGCTCCCGAAACAGGCATTAATCCACTCGATTGCTCAAGAAACTAACAAGAGTGGGACCTTGGCTCATGAACTTAATCCATTCCAGGACTCTGGTCGTGACCCAAATTGGTCACGTGCCAAGTTAAATTTCCCCATAAGGTTCAATGTCAATAAGGTTAATCCGTTCTGTAACTGTGTTTTTAATCAGAAAACTGTAAAGCAGAGTGACAAAGAACAACAAAGATTGCGGCCATCTCCCCTCCCCTCCCAGCTCAACCGCAATCGCACCCATCATCCTGGTGTGCTCAGGGGTGGAGGATGGCTGCGATTGTGAGCACGCTGGGGGGCGAGAGGCGGGCATGAATGTGGTGGGGAGATGGGCGCGATTGTGCTGAGGTGGGGGAGATGGCCGTGATCGCAGTTGCGCTCGTGCAGGAAAGACGAGCATGATCGAGGCCACCTCTCCCCCACCCCTGGCATTATCAAGACCATCTCTCCACTTGGGGGTGGGGGGGGGGAGATGGCCGTGATCACGGATGCCACCCAATGCAGAGTTCACGACCTGAGTCAAAATGTTTAGGAAATTTTTGTTCTCAACCCAATTTGGTCGTGAACTGAGGCGTTCGTAAGTCGAGGTACCAGTGTAATTGCAGACTGGTATGGGCATTTCTATGGAATCCCAATACAAATGGAGAAATACCCAATGTAGATGTTATTTCCAGTTGGCTACTTTTGGCAGTGGGCTTCAGTGCTCTTGTGCCTTTACAGCTCGGTGACAGCCAGAAATTCGGCAGGTCAAGTTCTAGCAAACAGAAATGTGGTGATGAGAAACAACTTCCCTTGTGACATCTACTTCTGCCACAAAGCCTTCACCTCCATGCCAAACCCCACCACCAAAATGCTGTGCTTGTCGTGAGACACTGATATGCTCAGAACAATTATTTCATTAGCTAACTATGAGCTAATCAGTTAAAAGGGAGGCAGTTAATTTCAAACAAAAACAGCTTCAATCAACTGACATGTCCCCACCCCCATTCATAGGCTTCCATTGTTTCTGCTTTCCATTCACTGTGGACCGGATTAAAGCTCTGTGGCTTCCCAAACTTCCTGGAGCTCATTCAGCAGAGCTGGGAGGCAAGACCAGGCAATGAGGAGAGGAGAGGCCTGCCCCCGCCTGACTGCAGGAGAGTGTCGATCTAATGGCCCTGGCTCCGGCTCGCCTCTCTGAGATGAGCAATCGAGTGGAGTGGGAATGCTGAAGGCAGACCTCTCCGACCTGGGGCCGGGCCTGCCTCCAGGCACGCCACTTCATGAAAGCGCTCTGCTCGAGCATCTGAGTTCACCAGTGTAGCTCCCTTCCGCTGAGCAGAGCACGCCCACAAAGCTTCCCTTGGTTCCCTCCCGTACCTTTTTATGAAATTTTTGTTCACGACCTGATTTGGTCATGAACTCAGGCGTTCGTGAGCCGAGGTACCACTGTACCTTGCTTTAGGGATGGCTGTGCTACATGTGAGAGTCACGAGGTGGAAAACTTGTTGGAATAAATCCCAAGGGGGACGGGCATCTCTGCCTGCCTCCAGATGTTTTTGAACTACAACTGCTAGCATTGCTGAGCATGAGTCATGTGGCTGGGGCAGATGGATGCTGGGATCCAAAATATACGGAAGCCATCAAGGCAAGGTGGGCTGCTCTAAAATTTCCCACTGTGTAGTGTGCACACATCGTTTTTAATGTTTCCCATCTGAATGTGCCATTGTTGATACTGCTCAGCAATATCATAATGGCGTAAAGGTAAAAATGATCTCACTGTAGGTAAATTAAGAAGAAATAACGTGGTGGCATTTCTAGCTAAGCCTTGTACAGCAAATTTGGTTGTTGCTGTTGCTTTTGGCACAGAGAAACATCTAGGATGACACGAAAGAGCTGAGCCTATTTGCATCACTTCTCAGCTTCACTGCAAAACTGGGATTTGAGCCGCACGCAAAAAGCTTTTTCGATCCTTCTATTTAACCCCTAGGTGGCACTGTGGTATAGCAGAATAATGCAATTGCACAAGTTGGAAAATACATTTTCATTCACTTTGGTAGATAATGCTTCATTTACCCCACTTTAAACAACTACAACAACAGCTGTAGCAGCAGCAGGAACAGGAAAGTGCTTTTAAAAACAGAAGTGAGCATGTTTGTCTGCAGACCTGGACTCATTTTACTTTGGGTCAACATGTCAGTCCTGATGATAATTTTTTGCCATTCTCTGCTTCGTTGGTTGACAATATAAATGGCCAGCTATGACTGCATGGCAATATATGCAACTGAAACATTAGTTAACATCTAGGTTTGGTCTTGCTGTTTTTAAGCTTGTATTATTGGAAGTATTGATCGAAGCAGAAAAATTACATCTGACCACAATTCATGTGTATAAATATCTATTGCGAGTGAATAAATATAATCCACAGGCTCTCAAGCCAGAATACAATAATGAACTAGAACACTTCATTATTATCTATTTCACAAAAGATTATGGATTTCAGGCTTATGCTCAATTAAGCAAAAATTGATGTTTTGAGTAAAAAGTCACAATGGGTTTTTAATGAGAGTTTAAAGAAATTGGCCAGTTTTTGGAGATGTAATTTTGCTAATACTTCTTTTCTCCATGTTTTGGCAATGCCCAGTAGCAGATTCCTTTTGGAAGGAAATAATAATGCTGATAAATCTTGTGACGGAAAATTATTTAATAGCTAAAGATGCATGTGTTCTTTTCAATTCCTTACTCATCTCTTGGAATCTAATGCAAGGTCAGTATAAATTAATTTTCCATGTCCTTTCAAAACTTTTTGGGTGGATCTTTCTTTCACTCGCCTGCATTCTAGACTGGCCTTCCTATACTTGGTGTCCTGCCATTATGCTGGACCACAACTCCTATCATTCCCATATACTGGAAGTATAGTCAACAGATCTGGAGGGCACAAACTCGGGGATAGCTACGTTAGCTTGAGCTGCGCATAGAATAAAGTTGAGTATTCTGTTAAGACTTCAACACATCTGTCTGATCCCTGACTCTGAGCAATGACTTTTTGTGAGCTGAACTGTGTGTGAACTCATACATAAATGGGAACAAGATATTAAAGTGTAATCCCACACCTATAGTCTAAAGTAGTGCAACCCTTTCTAATGCCCTGTTCTGCTGCACAGGTACATTAAGCCAGAGACACAATTCTTGGAAGCCCAAAAAGGAGACTGCCAAGAGGTGTGGGAACCCAGCCAAACACACGGTGGCAGCCAAATGCGGGATCACCCACGAAAGCAACCTCCCCCTGCTTTCGATGCTCAGATGTCACCTTTCTCCCATCAGTTGTAGCTTTAAATGTTTGGATGAGCCAATCCCCACTCTCCCAGCACCCAATAATTGTGTTGGATGAGTTCTGGAGCAGATGGCTGCAATGCTTCGGTTTGCAGCATAGCATATTTTTATATGGTTGCTCCATGACATCAGATCCAGCACATCAAGCGGAAGGCCCCTCATTCCCCACTGGGAGCGTGGCCAGGCCCACTGCACCCAGCACAAACCGCCAACTTCAAAAATGAACATTAAAAGCATCAGCAACAAAGGCAGTGCTTAAATCATGGTAAGTGGCAGCAAGAAACAAGCCCCACTAGAGTTCAAATGCGATACAAGCACAGCTTTTTAAGAGGTCTTAATGCTGGGAAAGGGTTTGATCTTGACTGAAAGCACATTGCGATCTAAATGAACTACAAAGGCAAAAGGATTAGACTGACCCAGATTGAATTTATTAAAAACAGCTTCAGGGTTCAGTGAGAAGTATCTTTGTTGGCAATCTCCCATTTAGAAAGAAAGAGGAATTGGGGCACAAGACTAATTTCACACCAGCTGGAAATGAGATGAGAAGGGAGGTTCTGCTCAACTGCCTCAATTTGCAAGAACTAAGAATGGGGGACTTCTTTTAGATGCAAAGAAAATCCAGCACCTCTCACAGGTATCAACCCTGATTATCATAGTGGCCAGGTGGCAAATTGCTAACCTGATTGCTTCAGCACCTCACCACAGTGATTCCTGAAGGAGGAGAGGGAGCAGTCTTGTCTCTTGGCTTGTGAATCATGGCCTGATCAGGATCAAGTGGTTGTGGGAAGGAATCACCACATTGTGGGAAACCACAACCCACATTCTTGCTTTGCCAGTGCTTGGGGAAAGCTATGCAAATGCCATGTGACAGAAGGGTTGACTTGCTAGTGTTGTTCAAAAGAAAGTCACTGGTGTGATGTTGGCTGCTGGCAACTTCGCAAGAAATCAGTGTCACTAAGGAATATTGGACAGTGGCTGTGATGGGCATATGCTTGCACCACTCTTGAACTTCCCCGCCCACTGACTACCCAGGAAACTGTAGGTGATCAGGGCAGGAGACGTAAAGTTCATTTAATAGCTGTAGTCATCATCATTTTTCCATTAGAGTCATAACTGGCCTTTCTTCCTCCAGCAAGGAACTCAAAGCGGCTTACAGCTTCTCCTCCTCTCCATTTTATCCTCACAACAACCCTGTGAGGTAGGTTAAGCTGAAAGTGGGTGAGTCACCCGGTGAGCTCCATGGCTGAGCAGGGGCCAGAACCCAGACCCCCTGGGTCCAAGTCCAGCGCTCTCATCACCACACCACACCAGCTCTGTGGTCATGCTAGGATTTAAGTGAGTTTAAAATGCAAAACTGCAGAGTATTTATTTTTGATCAGGATTCGCAAACAATTTAGCTGTTGCCTTTATTTGGATATACAGAAGCAGTTCTGAGACATGGGTCAGCAATCACATGAGAGAAACATTAGTGGCATATTTCACAATGGCAGTAATAGCCAGGGCCATCAAAACCACTCTCACCCCCAGTAAAAACCAGCGACTTCATAGCTTCATCCCTGCCACTTTCCCCATGTGCCATTACTTCAGTGGTGCAGTTGTGAAGAGTCTGGGAAAGCATCTTCGGCCACAGAAACAAAAGGTGAGTTTAAAAATAAGAGCAACATTCTTCCTTGTGCCTTGGGAATGCTCACTAACGAGGCAAACTCCCACTGCTGATTGGAAAGTGTGTCTCCTGACTCAATCAGCCGAGATGGGAGCAAGCCTTTTGCCCCCACGCCCAGCCTTCCTCTCATCAGCTCCTCTCTCCACAGACATTCATTGCTTTAGCACTGCTTCTACTTTCTTGCTATGATTAAGAACCCCAATGTTTGACAAGCCTGATTCTTTAAAGTACTCTGAGCATGTGCAGTTTCGTATTTTAAGCTCACTTAAATCCTAACTCCATCAAGACAGCTGGGATGCTAAATGCATTTATATGGGAATGGGCACCATTTAGCTACAGAAAAGAATATTAAGTCAAAGTTTTCTCCTCCCCTGCAACCTCTTGTCACTGGATGCTTTCTTGCCTGCTGTGCAGTTTTTTCTCCATTCAGAGAAGTCCAAGTGCCACTCCTAAGGTTCTGACACTGGCTGTAAGACCTTCAAACTAAAAGTTTTCTTTCTTTCTTTTCTCTATTTGGCTCCATCTTTTTGCCTTTGGACCTGCCTGTTTTGCCTTTGCCCCCCACTTCCCAGAATGCACCCCTGAATGTATACCTCCAGCTGAAAGGGCTTCCGCACCCTTGCAACAAACCACAGTTTCGGGGCCAGTGTCGGAGGCTGACCCGGTTGGGTTCCTGCCCGCAGCACCAGTTCTTGAGGGGCTCACTCACAACCCCACTGCCCCACCAGAGTTTGTGCTCTGCTGCCCCACGGGGGCCCACTGGTCAGTGCCGTAGTCCACCGATCCCCTGTTCCCCAGGTACCTTTCTCCAGGGGACTGAGCCATCATGGCAGCTGGCCCTGCAGATCAGAGCTGCACCCTCAGTTGGGTCTTATTTAAACATGCCACAACCCACGGGGAAACCCACGGGGAGGAGAGGAACAGCAGCACACTCTGGCCATTCCAGGCAGGGCTTTATAGCAGGGATGGCAGCGGAGCAGGTGGCGAGCCAGGCTGGTGCTGGAGGGCGGGGTGATGCCACGCTGAGGCTCTGTGGAAGCCTGGCTCTGGCCCAGCATGGTTTACAAGCAAGAGCACGAGCTCCTCAGTAGGTTCTTGGTTGTTACTAGGTTCTGAGTGAGCACTAACTGGAATTGTAGTTTTTGATTCTGGCTTTAATATGGGGCAATTGTATTTCACAGAAACCATACCAAGAGAGCTTAAGGTTGGTACACACACACAAACACACATGCATTTAAAACAAACAAACGATCAAATAAATAAAGATCACTGGGTTATACCCGCACAGTGGAGGAGTGGTAGTGAAAACGATCCCTCTGCCTTTATGAGCTCTGAGGGCATGCTCTGCTTCCCCTGAGAGGCCTTGGAGCTCTGGGGAGCTGCTGGGGCCACCTGCAGCCAGCCTGGCCCTTGAAGGAGGCATCAGCCTGGGCTGGCTCCTGGCGTGCCAGCTGGCCTTCGTTACAGCCATGCTAACCTTCCTGCGGTGTCAGGACATCTGGCCGGGGTGTAAATCCATATGCAAGTGACACCCAAAGCTGCTTTTATTTAAAGTGGCACATTAATCCCATGTGGTGTCTCTCTTGTTGCTCATTCTTTCTGTGCTTTCCACATGTTCGCTCAAAAATCAAGAGCTTCACAAGACCCAGGAGGGATGAACGAAGCCTTTCCCATTCTGGTGCCCTTCAGATGTTTTGAAGTACAAATCCTTGAATTTCTCATCACTGCCCATGTTGCCTGGGGGTGATGGGAGCTGTATTTCAACACTTCTAAAGGACACCGGGGCTGGAAAAGCTGAACCAATGAGAAGCGGGGTACAAATTAAGTCTATAAAACATGCATGTGCACACAGATGTATGCCAAATACCTTTTTATTTTCCCAATGTTTTAAGACTTGGTTGTTTTAATATGGGTTTTATTGTTGATTGGTTAAGATTTTGACTAGGATGCTGTGTTTTATTCCTCTCCTCTCCTCTCCTCTCCTCTCCTCTCCTCTCCTCTCCTCTCCTCTCCAATGGAGTCCTAATTCATGGCAGCAGTTTAAGGAGTAGCACTTCTTCGCAACATTCTTTGCTTTTCTAATTCAGAGCAAAAGTCTGTCTTTCCGGTGGCTGAAGGTCTTTGGTTAAAACTCAGTTTGCCTCACAAGTTCAATCTATCGAGTCAGAAGTAGGAAGTACTACTGAATTCATTGGAGCTCACTTCCAGGAAACAATGCACAGGAAGTGCAGTCTTGCTCCATGCACTCTGCTGTGAGTGTCCATTAGCGGTTAGCAGGATTGTTCTGGAAAAAACACACACACGGGAACTATGGACTCTGATAAAATCCTTCCAAATGTACAACCACATCATTGCCATGCTCTTGTCACACCAAAATCCCGCAATTAAGGCTCAAATGGTCAGTTTCTTGCGAGGGCAATTAGGTTTATTTACAATTAAACACATGGATCCATGGACAGGAACACCCAATGCTAATTCCATTAGGGTTATATAGAATACACAAAAGGGGAGTGAATACAATACACAGGAAGGTGATTGGATACTTTGATATGGATAGGAAAGTGATTGGATACATGTCAAAGCACCATAAAGAAAAGTTACATTTCACTCTAATTAAATACCTTTGACAGGCCTTCTAAATTAAAGTTACCTTGAACAGGCTGGCCAAGTTAAGTAAACAAAAAGGTCACATGTGTGAACTTACAGGGTTAGGGAGGCATTTTAGCAAGCCTATAAAACACAGAGATTACACTTTTGACAGTTACCTACTAATGGAGTGGCGTTGTTTGACCTGCACCACCAGACCCTGAGGCATCTTCCAAGACTGTGATGTATTTATGGCTGGGCAGAGGGGCAGGATGGCAAATTTTGTTTTTCTGAGTACACTCTTTATTTTAATCAGGTCACTACCCACATACAAGCTGTGGATGTGACACTTTCTGAAGGAATGAGGAATGTAATACTTCCTTATTGCAAGTACTACATACCCACTTAAGAATTCAAAAATGCTCCCAGAAGCCCTCTGTTAGGAACATTAGTGGTCATTCATCCACCTGCCTAAACTGCAAATGTTTTGCTATTGTCCACAATGCTTGATATTGCCTAATTTTTCAGTCCCTCTGCTCTTTGTTTTATCCTCAGGAAGAAAATATTTCAAAACAGAAGCAATGAACCTCAAGATATCTGCGGGTCCATCCTTTCAAGCCTTGTGAGAAGAAACTGGGCAGAGGCAAAAGCAAAAAAAAGGAAAAATGAGAGGGGAAAATACCAAAAAAGTGGAGATATTAGATAAAAAGTTCCATCCCTAATGGTTTTGCTTTTCAAAATTATGTATGCCTTGCTATCTTGTGTATTCCATGACTTGCTATTTCAGCACATAGATCTTTGCATTTCATTCAAGACAAAATAACTTACAGCCTGCCACAAATTACATTTTTTTACACCTAATATCAGCTCCACCCAAAAACCCAGGGCTTTCAAAAGACCCATGCATGGAACTTTTTCCTAAATTGGTACAACACTGCTTATGAACTTGGCGGGGTGATACATCTTTGGAAAGGGAAAAACCAAGGATTCTGTTACATTATGAGAGCAAATCCAGCAGGAGAGGGATTGTTTCGTAGCATGAGATCATAGGCAAGTTGGCAAGCCCTGCTCCACAAAATGCCTCTTTGACTGCTCTTTTCTTCTGGGAAATGGTGAGAAGTGCATCTCTGCAGAGAAAGGGAAAATACCAGCAGCAAACCCGTGGTAAATGTTGCCAGTGCAAACACACTGGCTTTATTGAAGAAAGGTGTGTATATATATGGAGACAGTTATTTACTCTGCTATTTTGATATTTATCTTACAGATTAAGGGACTACAAGGAGTTTAATCACTGCTTTAAAAGCAATCGATCAAAAGAATAAAGGGGCAATCTGCAGATGCAAGCAATGGAACACACAGGACTGTTTTGTGACATGCCAGAGATGTGGGGAAAACATTGGATTTTCCTAATAATGACCACATTAATCCTGGCCACTAACCCACATCTTGGTATACGTGAAGGTCAGCTGATTATACGTCTGCCTTGGGACAATAACCCGAAATCTAACTTGTGAAACTTCAAGCCTAGCTTAGTGCGTGCAAGATGCTTAATGCATGGCTCAGGAATCCTTGCAACAGCTGGGCTGACAAAACTGAGGAGGAGGGGACATGCTTGGCTTTCCTGGGGTCTCTAGAGGCCCTGCCCCTTTTTTCCTGGCCCTGCCCTCTTTCTTCCAACCTCAGATCATTTTGTGCTTTCTCAGGTTTATGCTGTTTTGTCCCCATTTAGAGAGGTTGCCTTGCTTCTCTAAGACTTAGATATTAGAGTCAGGAGCTCTAAGCTACAATATGCTGGAAGTCTGGGTGTTGCCACTTGTTTTTTGGCCTTGCCTGCCACTAAATTGTGTCCCTCCAAAGCTTTTCCATAACCTGTATTTGGGCCTTGGGCTAAAAGAGGATCCCCACTGTCGTTGTGAGAGATACCGTATTTTTCGCTCTATAAGACGCACTTTTTTCCCCCTCAAAAGTAAGGGAAAATGTCTTTGCGTCTTATAGAGCGAGTGTGTGTGTGCCCGATGCCTGGGACACTGCCGGCCCACCTGCATCACGTGGCACCACCTGGCCGGCACGCACTCAGCGTGCCCTGCTCCGCCCGCCCCCTCCGACGCAGGTGAGAGCTGTGCCGCTCAGGGGGAGCGGTGCGGAGGAGGAGGAGCTGCGGGCTTTAACCTGCCGGCCACACGGAGAGATGGGCTGCTCACCCCCACTGCCTGGGAAGAACTACCACCGCTGCCGAGCCACCCAGAAGACCACTGCCGGCACGCTGCCGGCCCGGCTGCACCACGCCTGGCTGGCACGCACTTGGGGCGCCCTGCTCCGCCCCCCTCCTCTGGCACAGGTGAGAGCTGTTAATCACAGGTCGGTGTGTGTTTTCAGATGGCAACCCATCTTTTAATGAAGCCCATGGGGAAGTGATGGGGAATGTGCCTGTGCTTATCAGGAAGCTTTCCTTGGATCCCTCCTCTAAAAACTAGGTGCGTCTTATAGAGCGAAAAATACGGTACCTATATGATTATCCCTGCATTGCAAATGGGGACTGATGCTGAGAGTTGGGAGCTTGCCTGAGGCCCCCTAGGAAGTCCACGTTTACACCAGAAATACTTGGAATTCACTGTGCACTTGCCTCAGCATTTTGTTTTCATGCCGGTAGCAACCTGCAGTTCAATGAGGATGCACCAAATGACGAGCTTTCCTTTGATCTAGGGAAAACGGGAGTCTCCCCATTGTGGCCAAGACAGACTCTCTCCTAAATAAATTTCACATCCTGTTCTGGGTGGTTTCCCAGTCAGCAAGAGAAGAGACCATTCACTGCCACCAAATTAAAATTTGCATGAATGTGCAAACAAGTAGCTCAACTACAAACCCTGACCCATTTTGCCAGGCAGTAAAGATGAGACAGGATCACTGGTACGCTGCATAGCTTTATTTAAAGGCTCTTTACGCAGTTCCTTGGGGGGGGGGGGGGGGGGGGGGGGGGAGGAACAACAACAACAAGATGGCATGCAGCCCTTATTAGTCACACATTTCCTGCAAGAAACAGAGCTTTAATTACAATAACGAGGTTTTCATCCCTAACATATACAACCCCCACCTATTTCTCTTTAGAACCTGTTATTTTCAATCACAGCCCCCAAAGAAGCATCTAATTACTAGAACTGTGTTTTTTCTTCACAGAATACCATGCAGTTTTGGGTTTTTTCCCTACCCGGCTGGAGGGGGTTGCAGCATTTTAAAAAAATCTTTGGCACAGTTGTTTCCTTGCTCTCCCATTATCTGGCAAACTAGAATTACAGACAATTCAAACATAAAGGAAAATCTTCCCGGCTGTTTTGTGAAACCCTCAGGCTGGGAACAAGGACTAGGCATGACAATGACAGTCCAGTCACAGCAGTTCTGTGTTCTAATTAGAAGCTAGGAAATAAATCTATTCATGTACAAAACTTGGGTGTTTTTGAAGATGTGAGTGTCTGAAGACATGTTGTAATTTCTACTACTCAACACTCTCCAGTGTGACCAAGATGCCTGCTTCCTTTATGTATTTTTAAGAACCAAATTCCTAGATGTAACCAAGCACCCCGGGGCAAATATTCATAGCTCCCTTTTACTGGACTTTCAACTTGTGTTGACCTTATTTACCAAGTAGTTGTCAAGGAAACACGTACAGTCTGTTTTACATTTGCTCTTTCCCTGACTGAAAATGTAGTTTTTGCAAGTGGTTTCTAAATCAAAGTTCTGAAAGGCTCAGTGGTGTCTTCATTTGTTTCTCTCTAGTGCAGTATGTACTCTGTTTAAAAACATGGTTCAGATCTACTCTAGTAGCCAGAAAGTTCCAGAAAGTTCAGGAATTCCTGAAAGACCAGCCAATGACAGCCATGCACATAACATTATGATATGCCTGCTGCCTTTTGAACTCCTCTTGGAAGTGTGACGACAGCTACTTAAAGCCCTTTTCTGGGCTTTGGACATTGGGCACTCCAGCCCCATACCCCTCCATGCAGGCTTCTGTCACTCTACACCCATGGATGGTGATGAGCTGGGGACACCTGCAGGCCTCCCACATCCACAGAGACTCTCCCGGTGGTCTAGGACCCCGATGAACACATGTGAGGAAGGGTGGGCAGCCAGAACCTTCTCGTCCTCATGTGTTGAGTGCATAGCCCAGAAGGAAGCTTGCAGAGGGCTTGCTAGGACAACTCTGGTAGATGGTCCAAGAAGCGTGCGTTCTACTGCTTTAAAAAAGCAGCATCGTATTGCAAACAACACTGCAGACAGATGTGTGTCTGTCTTTGTTTTGTATGAAACACATTTTAGTGTTGCACTGATTAGGATCAAAGGACTCACCTGGCATTGTAACAGGCAGGCAGGAGTGTTTTGCGTTATGACTTACTTAGTAAAGGTTACCTTTCATGCAGCGTGTCTGGAGAGTTCTGGTTACGCTTAAGAACACCAAACATTATAAGCAGTGCTTAAAGCCCGTTGAAGCAAAATATTGGTGGTGGAAACTCAGGAAATGCATCCCTGACCAATGCACATTCTGATCGCCAGGACACACAGCTGTAGCAATTTTAGTTTCATGCTTTAGGCATAGCTATTAATCTCTCAGCTGCATGTCTGAAAATGCTGAAGGAAGGAAGGTAAATGACATATAGGTAGGCAGGCAGATAGATAGATCTTTAATGGGGTTTTTCTTTCTCTTCTTTTTCTTTTAGTAGGCAACTAGTATTACCGCTTGCACACCCGAATCAGTGCATCACAAGTTTGATCTTCAGGGAACGCCCTGAAGATTTGATTGCCATCTTCAGGGAACGCCCAGTTTGCCTCTCAACAAGACCATTTCTGCACACGCACTGAGTTGGTAAGTCCAATCCCCGTCTTGCACAGGGTCCAAAGTGGTGATGTTACATGAAGCAGAAGTCATCAGATTCAAAGAAACAGGCAAGCTCCTCAAGCAAAGGATCCCTCTGGAATGACCTGTACTGTGCCGTGCCGCCTCTGGCACTGGGGGAGGCAGACTCGGCGAAAGGGACCCCCCTCCGTCTCCTCCATGACTGGCAGGAGATGGCAAATGAACATTTTGCAGAAAAGCCATGCAAGCCAACCCCCTCCAGCCTCCCCACAACCCAGCTCCCCAAAATGCAACCAGAAAAGTACATCATGTAGTAACCTGTGATGCCGTGCTGCACATGACACTTCCAAACTGCACCTTCCAGAGCCCACCTCAATAATGAGCAAAAACTTGCATACATGGAAGGAAATTTTGTTAAAGCAGAACTTGCAGCTCAGCTACCGTGAGCAAATTCGTTCCTTTCCAAGGAAATAATAAGTTCCCATGTGGTACACTAGTTCTTATTTCTACATTTACACTTCTACACATATATTTGCATATGTAAATGTTAGGTAAATGTTATGTCCTCTTTGTTGGCGATGCAGAGTTTGCCACCCCATTGGCAGGGTAAGATCCTGGCTTTGCACAATCGTTTCACCCCACACGAATGTTTAAAAGGACTCATCATATGTTACTTTGCTTGTGAAGTGGGAAAGGGATGCATGCTTGCTTCACCAGAGAGGAAAGTTTTCTTACTGGCTACGTGTGCGATGGAGTTTTTTGTATCTGTAAGACGCATATGGACGTTCCTTAAAGGACACCCTGCAACTCAATGAAGTTAAGGGTGTTGGAGGCCTGAATCCTATTTTATGAGCATGGATTGTTTTATCCATGAAGTTTAAAATAGTAACCAGAAAGCCACTGGAGACAATTTCCCAAAAGCCACTGCCATTAATACTGAAAATAATTGTATATTGTAATGAAATTACCATGAACATATGGGAAATGAAGAAACGGAAACTGATCTAAAAGCCTGCACATATTTTTGCTGGCTTTTCCAGCCCCTCCATAAAATTTCCTGAACTGGGAGCAGAAGCTGTGCACATCACGAGCAAGGCTTTCGAGAGACTTGTTGAGCATTGCCAGGGCAGTTGCTCCTTCTAACATTCAGGGCAAAGCCCCAAGGCCATTTAATGGGGCTTGGAGGCCTTTTGTTCTCTTTAAATTTGCATAGAACCGTACCCTTCAGAACTCAAAATAGCACACCACCAGAAAAGCCAGGATTCCTCTACTACAGAACAACGGTATAGACAATTGTTTTTATTTTCCATTTTCACAATGAATACTGTTCTGATCATGCCCCATGTATGAATGGGTGAAGTAGCACAACAAAGCCATGCCTATTCTAAGTGCAGTAATTGGAGTTTTGAATGGGTATCCATCATCTCACTTATAAATACCAGCAGATGTCGTGAGCGGAGCCGGCTGGAGCCGGGGGTCAGACTAGATGGCCCAGGAGTCCCCTTCTGACTCACTCTGTTTCTATAAGTCTACTCACAGTAAGGACTGCTCACATTGTATCAACCGATGCCTATTCATTCCTTTTTAATGATGATTTGCTATCTCTGTTGGTGTTTCCTCATATGTGGTTAGTGTGGTGTAGTGGTTAAGAGCATGGGACTGGGACTCAGAGGATCTGGGTTCTAGTCCCTGCTCAGCCATGGAGCCAACTGGGTGACTCTGGGCCAGTCACAGGCTCTCGGCCCAACCTACCTCACAGGGTTGTTGTTGTGGGGATAAGATGGAGGAGGAGAATGATGTAAGCTGCCTTGAGCCCTTTGTACGAAAAAGGCAGGATATAAATCAAAAAATAAATAAATGAATATAGATGCATTGTTTTTCCGTACAACCTGCATAAACACATTTTCTTTCTGACTTAAAACACAGTCTAGAGGGGTGGGGAAAACAACACAGAGAATTGCTCCTGGTACTGACTGCAACGCATCTTGGACTGGGACGCACATATCCTTTTTGGCCTTTGTCACCCAGAGATATACTGGGTTTTGCCTCTTAGTACATGAACCTAACGGAATTTTATGACCTGGCCATGTTCTTAGAACAAGAAGGAACTCCACATATGTTATATTGTTACCTTGTTTTATATTGTTAATTTATTGTATTTTAATTGATTTATTTGTAAGCCGCCCCAAGGCTTCGGCAAATGGGGCGGCATAGAAATTTTCTAAATATATAAATAAATAAATAACTATGCACTGGAGAATGCCAAGCTGGCTCCCTGCAGCTCACGGCTGGGGAGGTCTCCAGGGCCGGCTGCATGTTTTGCAGGGCTCTTGGGCAAGTCTCCCTCAGTGGCGCTCCTTCTCCAGTGCCACTGCCGTCTCACGGCCGTGGTCACCCGCCACTGTTACTCTCCATCCTCATTCCCCACTGCCCCTGCTGTCTCCTTCAACAGGCAGGGCCGCTAGGCAAGTAGGCAGGGGTCTCTTCTGCTCCTCGCCATCATTCTCAGAGCGAGGGGCACGTGCAAGCAAGTTGCGATGAGGAAGGCAAGGAGCAGGCCCAGGGGTCCCGCCTGGGTGTGGGCCTTCAGCAGCTGCCCAGCCATGCCTCCCTTGGATGATAGAAACCCTGGTAACTTTCAGCAGCCCAGTGGCAGCAAAACAAACATCTGGATAGTTGCTGCTGGTGATCTCTCTCTCTCTCTCCCTCCCTCTCCCTCTCATACTGCTCCACAGGCAAAGTTCTCTGGGCAGTTTACAACAACCCATAAATCAGACAACAGAGTGCAATAAAAATATTTAGCTGTTACAGCTAAAACAATAGCAAAGGATGACTCTGTAAGACACCTGGGAGAAGTAATCCACTCAAGTCTGGGTATCCAAGTAAGTCTTTAAAGGTGTCAGCATGAAGGGCCACTGACGAGGACCACCGAGGCTGACCAGCCATTGCAGGACCCGGGGACCGAGGATGTGGCAGCTGGACTGTTCGACAGGCCTGACATCACCCGCCGGTGCCATCTTCTCCGGCGAGTGCTGTGCAGCCACTCTTGCTTCCCACCCCCCACCCCCCGCCAGAGTGGGTGAGAGCTGTGCCGGACTGGGGGCGGGGAACGGGGATGAGCCACCGGCATAACTCGCTGGACACGGCTGGGGCTTCCATCTCCCTCTACTCCCTCCATCTACTGAGCTTCCATCTCCCTCACGGGGCTTCGTGTTCTCTCGAGGCCAGGTCTAGAGTGCCTCTACTTGGTGTTGGGCAACTGAGACAGATTGGGGATTCTGTTGGTGTACCGTGCACCCTTCTGCCCAACAGTCTCCCTGCCTGAGCTGACGGAGATCATCTCAGACCTGGTGTTGAGGACCCCCAGGATGTTAGTCCTGGGGGACCCCAATCTCCATGCCGAGACTGTTCTGACCGGGGCGACTCAGGACTTCATGGCCTCCATGACGGCCATGGGGCTGTCTCAACATGTCATCAGCCCGACCCATGAATGTGGACACACACTAGACCTGGTTTTCTCAATAGGGCAGGAAGAGGGGGATCTGAGGGTGAGGAAGTTATGTCTGACTCCCCTGTCATGGTCAGATCACTTCCTCGTGAGGTTCGAGCTCGAGAGAGGCCTCTCCCTCTGCAAGGGTGCGGACTCTACTGTGTTGGTCCGCCCCTGGAGCCGAATGGATCCGGATGGATTCCTGAAGGCTCTGGGGGAATTTCCACTTGATAAGGCTGGTGCTCCTGTCAAGGCTCTGTTCGAACTGTGGAATGGGGAAATGACCAGGGCCATTGACATGATTGCTCCTAAGCATCCTCTTCCACCAGGCAGAGCCCGTTCATCCCCTTGGTATACATCTGAATTATGGGTGATGAAGTGGGAAGGGAGATGTCTAGAGTGTAGGTGGAGGAAATCACGGGATGAATCTGATCGAACACACTTGCGAGCGCATTATCGAGCCTATGCTGTGGCGGTGAGGGCGGCGAAAAAGAAATTCTTCTCTGCTTCCATTGCCTCCTCACAATGCCATCCGGTGGAGCTTTTACAGGTGGTACATGGGCTGGTTCATCCGGGCCCTAAGAAAGATCCTGTACCGCCCTCGACGGCCCACTGTGACAACTTTGCCAAGCATTTTAAGGAGAAAATCACTCAGATTTGTCACGAACTAGACTCCACTAATAACTCAGAGCCTTCAGGGGAGGAACCATTGTTGCTGTCTGGTCCTAAATTGTTGGATGAGTTTCAGTTATTGTGGCCAGCTGATGTGGACAAGGTGTTTGGACAAGTACGTCCCACCACCTGCTTATTGGACCCTTGCCCATCTTGGCTAGTTAACAAAGCCAAGCACTGGATAGGGGCCTGGATCCTGGAGGTTGTCGACGCATCTCTGAGGGATGGCCAGGTACCTGCCCCTTTATAGGAAGCTGTAGTCTGGCCAGTCCTGAAGAAGGCATCCCTGGATCCAGAGATGGCCACCAATTATAGACCGGTGGCCGATATCCTGTTCCTGGGCAAGGTGTTAGAGCGGGTGGTGGCGGGACAACTCTAAGCACTCTTGGATGAAACTGATTATCTGGACCCATTTCAGTCCGGCTTCAGACCTGGTTATGGTACTGAATCTGCCTTGGTTGCCCTGTACGATGACCTGTGCAGGGAGAGAGACAGGGGGAGTGTGTCCCTGTTGGTTCTCCTGGATCTCTCAGCGGCTTTCGATACCATTGACCATGGTATCCTTCTGGATAGGCTAGCGGGATTGGGAGTAGGGGGCACTGTTTTGCAGTGGTTCTGCTCCTATCTCAATGGCCGATTCCAGAAGGTGGTGCTGGGGGACTATGGCTCTGCGCCATGGCAGCTATGCCATGGAGTTCCACAGGGTTCCATTTTGTCCCTCTTGCTATTTAACATCTACATGAAACCGCTGGGAGAGGTCATCAGGAGGTGTGGGCTGCGGAATCATCAGTACGCTGATGATACCCAGCTCTACCTCTCGTTTTCCACTAATCCAGGTGAGGCAGTGGCTGTGCTGAACTGGTGCTTGGCCGAGGTAATGGAATGGATGAGGGCCAACAAACTGAAGCTCAATCCAGACAAGACGGAGGTCCTGTTGGTAGGTGGGTCGGGCTCTGGGGTGGGGGACCTGGACCTTGTCCTGAGTGGGGTAGCACTTCTTCTGAAGGACAGGGTCCGCAGCTTGGGATTGCTGCTCGATCCAGAGCTGTCCTTGGAAGCTCAAGTGACTGCGGTGGCAAGGAGCGCTTTCCTTCAGCTTCGGCTAATCCATCAGCTGCGCCCCTACCTGGAGGACGACTGCCTGGAGACAGCGATGAATGCATTGGTTACTTCCCGATTAGGCTTCTGCAAAGCGCTCTACGTGGGGCTGCCCTTGAAGATGGTCCGGATACTTCAGATGGTGAAAAATAGAGCTGCCAGGTTGCTGACGGGGACTGGGCGTTGCTCTCATATAACCCCAGTCCTCCGTCAGCTTCACTGGCTCCCCATTGAAGTCCAGGCCCAATTCAAGGTGCTGGTGATTAGCTATAAAGCCCTAAATAACTTGGGACCTGGGTATCTAAAGGAACACCTGCATCCATACTTGCCCTCCCGCCCTCTAAGATCAGCAGCAGAGGCCCTTCTCTGGGAACCCTCCGTGAAAGATATTAGGAAGGTGAGTACCCGGAGGAGGGCCTTCTCTGCGGTGGTGCCCCATCTGTGGAATGCGCTCCCCAGAGAGGTCTGCCTGGCGCCATTGTTATTTGTTTTTCGGCACCAGGCCAAGATCTTTTTACTTAATCGTTATTTTAATTAACTGTTAATTTATTTATTGGTTTTATTTCTTGTCGGACTTGTCCAGTTCTTATATTTTTGTATTGTTATTTATTTATTGGAAGCTGCCCCGAGGCTTATGTGAATGGGGCAGCATACAAGAACACCAAATAAAATAATAAATAAAAAAATAAAATAAAATAAAATAAAGGGCCATCTTAATCTGACACTGGAAAGATGACATGTTTGGTCCCAGGCAGGACGCCATGAGGAGGCTGATCCATAGATAGGGGCCACCACAGAGAAAGCCTTGTCCCTCATTGCCACCCTCAGAGCTTCCCTTGCAGTTGGCGTTTGAGGAAGACTCCAGAGGTTGAATGTTCTCGTCTTCTTGTTCTCCCTCCAAGGTCCTACAGGTTTTGTAGGAGAGGACAAGTTCCTTTTTTGTTTTTGTTTTTTAAACCTAATTGGTAAATGCACACAAAATGTCTATTTACTACTATGATCTCTTTTAATTGAATTCCATGGATGACAACAGAGCAGCCCTAAAGATTAATGACTCAATTTCAGAGACAAGGGAAAATGCAAAGTGAAATTGATTGCATTAATTGTTTCTTTGAGAACTGATCTCGTTCAGCAATATCCCAGGGTGTATTCTGTGTTGGAACATCTGTGGTGGTCTGGTTACCCATCTTCTTTTAAGCTTTGGCATTTTGGCATTATATTAGATTTATTTTTAAAGCAATTTCCAAGTATCTAGCTGACAATGATTGTACGGAGATGGTGATAGAGCCAATGATAAATGGATAAGCTTTTTGGAGTGGAAACCTTGGTTATTATTAGATCACTGAAGAAAAAGAGATGGAGCATGAAATAGAAGATGAGAATGACCCGTCGTGTTGGACTCAAACTTAAAACAACACATCTGCTTCTTAACTTCATGTACAAGAGTTTTGCTAAAAGTACGCAGCCTTCCAAAGACTTCCCCTCCTTAAAAGGGAGACCATCAGATCAGAAAAAGAGGCAGCTACTAACCTGCCTTCAATCTCTGATTTATTTCATTTGTGGATTTTTAATAACATTTATATCTTGCCTTTTTCATGGTGGAGCTGAAAGTAGTGTAAGCCAAACACACTCATGCTTGCATCTAAGGGATGGTTCCTTCTGTTCCTCTGCCCTTTAATTCTAATCTCTAAATGTCCCTTCCTGAGATTTCCCTTTCCTAGTCCATTGCCCACGGTCTGTCCTTCTTTTAGCCAAATTCCACCCTAGCTGCTTGCCTCCTAGTCCATCCCAGGACTCTGTCCAGTTCCCATCCATCCAGTCCCATAAAGCCACTCTTGCCTTTAAGGTATTCATTCCTGCCAAACTGGCATCTTTCCCATCCCTCACGGATCCTGGACGCAAACATGGAAACCTTGGATAAATCAGTGTTGTCACACCAGCTCAGCCAACAGGTGTCTGAGGCTTCAGGACAAGAAATGCAAGACAAGGCACCAGTTGCTAGTACAGCAGGAGTTTTCAGTGACTGCGTTCTACCTACAGTAAGTGGGTCAGTCTGATCTCCTCTTTGTGCAGCATCAGTTATTGTGTGCAGCTGCGTGGCTCTGTGTCGTCTTGTCCCTGGTGCATTAGGGAGAACAAGTGTGGCAAATTGTTGTTTTCAATAAACTTGTATCAAGTTTGAAATATATGACCCAGAAAAGATGTTGGTTTTATAATCAAAGGCTGATGGATGGTTGCATTTCTGAAGGGAAAAGGGGCCAAGGTCATATTTTTCCTAGACTAATAATAAATTCATGGTTTGATGTGACCTTATGAGCAACAAGAGTCCCAGCAGATTGAAAGTGAAACTTAAAGACACAGAGATGGTACAAGGGGCATTTTATTCTGCCATCGATAAATACCAGTGACTGTTTGTGGGCAGATGCCACTTTTGGAATTCTGTTCTGTTGGCTATATGATGTTAACCTCCCCTCTGGGGATGTTACATGTTAAGCGGATAAGTAAAATTCCCTATGCCTGAGAGATGATTGGGCACAGCAGGGGCTTGCATCCCTCCTCTTCTCTGCCCTGCTCCTCCTTTTTCTCCCAGCCCTCCTCCAGTGTCCTGGGGACAATCCTGCTCTCCCATCAATGGCAGAAGCACTGGGCAGGGCGCTGGAGTGGAGGGTGAGAAGGAAAGGCCTTCCTCGCTCGGGGTTTGGAAGTCCAGCATGAGGTGACCTGTTGCTCAGCTGTGGTGCACCACAGCCAAGCACTGTGGGGGCTGCCTGGACCCCTTGCCCACCCACCAGCCATGGGGCTCCACAGCTGACCAGCCGGCCAGGGCAGGGGCAACCTCTGTTCTCTCTCCCAACGTGGCTGATAAGTTACCACATGGCTTGACCCTTGTCTTAGAATCTTACAGTTGGAAGGCTCTTGAAGGTCATCTGGTCCTGATGTAGCTACAGCATCCCTGCTAGATGGCCAGACAACCTCTGCTTGAATACTTCCTCCACCGTCTTCTGAGGCCGCCCATTCTACGGCTGAATCACTCCCACTGTTGGCAAGTTTCTCATATGGTTTCACACCAAAATCTGTTTCCTTGGCATTTCTGTTCAGTGGTTCATGACTTGTTCCCTGGAGCACCAGAGAATGTCTGCTCCATCTTCTACAAATATCTCCACATAGCCTTTCAGCAATTTGGAGACCTCTGTCATGTCTCCTCTTAAGTCTTCTCTTCTCCAGGTTAAACATGCCCAACTCTTTCAACTCTTTCTCACAGGGCTTGTTTTCCAGACCCCTCACCAACTTGGTTGCTCAGCTCGGACTTCAGGCTGGTTTGGCAATGCCCTTCTTAAAATGTGTTTTTGCAGAACCGGGCACAGCCTTCCAAATGGGAGCTGGTTAATGCAGACAAACCAGCAATTCCTTCTCATGGCCCAGACATTCTGTGTTAGTTAATGCAGCTCAGTGTTGCATTAGCATTGTTTTAGCAGCTGCATCTTGCTGCTGAATCATCTTTAGCTTGAGATCCGCTCAGTGACACATGTGCTGCCAGGCCAGGGCCCCGAATCCTATCTTTGTGTCTTTGATGCAAGACACTGCATTTGCCTCAGCTGAATTTTACCTGGCTAGTGTCAGCCCATGTCTCAGCATGTCTAGATTAGGAGCCTGCAATGCAGCATCGATCCACAGAGCAGGGGTCCTCAAACCTTTCCAGCAGGGGGCCAGTTGAAAGGTGCTGGTGCTGGTGCGGGCCGGAACGGTGGTGCCGGTGGTGCGCCTGGGCCGGCGCAGGGGCGGGGTGTGTGGGTGCGCACACTGAGGCGGGGGCGGGGTGCGCGGCGAGGCGAGGCAAGGCAAGGCGAGGGCGGGCGCACACCGTGAGGCGGGCACACAAGGCAGCGGCTTGCTGGCTTGGAGATCGTTCTCTTCAAAGGAGCAAACTGCTGCCTCCCCACATGTGGGGTGAGGTGGGAGGCAGGTGCGCGCTCAGCAGGTCCAAATGGGCATGGCGGGCCGTCGTTTGAGAACCCATGCCATAGAGAGTCTTCACACCTGTGAGGATCTCCAGTGGTGCCCACAAAGTGTCCCACTCTGATCCCTTCAAAAGTGCCTTTTGATTTTAACAGTAAGATGTCTTAGAGTTGTTTTAGGGAGCCAGGCAGTCTTTCCAACTTAGGCTGATCAGTGGACAAGAAGAAAATGGAGTATCTTCTTCCATCCACAGAGATCTTGGTGCTTTCTCTCTCTCCCCCACTCCCAGCCTCTAGCTTTGCCATTTCTCTCCACCCACCTGCTTTCCTCACAGTTTCTCTTCCCATCCCTAGTCTTGTCTCTCATTCTAGCAACTAATCTGCTCTTTCTCTCCCACTCACCCCTGTTTCTTGCCATTTTTCTCTCCACCTCTGTGCTTGGTTTCCCCCAATCTCCTAGCCTCCAACCTTGCTCTTTCTCTCCCCTCTCCCCTCTCCCCTTTTGCCTTGCTATGTTCCCTTGCCTTCCCTTCCACCCTTGACCCTCATTCTTTCTCTTCCCGCCCCAACTCCTTGGATAGCCAAGTGCCCTCAGCAGCCACTGTGTGACCAGCCACTTCCTCCTTGGGAGCCATTTTGTGGTGACATGCGCTGGCCGGTGGCAGCAAGGGCTACCCCGCACCCCTTAAGCCAGCCTGATGTTTGCAGGTGTGGTGATGATGGAGTCCCATCACCACTGTAGAAGGACAACTCAACGGCAGCTCCAGCTGACCATGGTACACAGAGTGGGAAGTGGTGCCCCCTTGGGTTTTCCTCATCCAGCAAATAACTCGGAGCAGAGTTGCTGCATGTAGGAAAGTAGCTTGTCTGGGAGAGGGCAAGGCAGGAAGCTTTTCCTCTGGCATCCGGCTTGCGCAGTGGAAAGAGGCTCATTCATATGCAGGAACATTCAGCCTTCACATGAGCTCCCCTCTGCAATCTCCAGTGATTCAGCCTGAACCCGACTTCATTACCTCAGTGAGAGACTGGGACTGAATAGTAAGAAGGCACAGGCCAAGCCTGCAAAGGTAGTTCGGGGGCCTGTCTGAGGTAACCCCAGAGCAAGTGCACAAAGGGTGAGTGAGACACAGTTCTGGCCTCAGCCTGCAGTGGCCTTGATGGACTTCAGGGACTGGATGGAATGGAGTCCCCTATATCTGCTTTCCCAGACCTTTGGGAGGGGGCATAAAGCACAGAAACATCTCCACAGCCTTCTAAACGGCGTGGGACCACTTGCTTGGTCTCCTCGCCTGTGCTCAGCCTCTGCAGGCTAGCCGGGGGGGATCACGTCTGCTCTCAGGGCGCCCCAAGCGACTGCCCACTGTGTGACTCCACAGAACCTACAGGTGGTTTTCCACTGAGGCGACCCTGCTGGGCTTCTTGTAGCAATAGCCCACCTACTTGCCAAAAGCCAAAGAACTTGATTAGAAGCTGGGTTTTATGATGATGGGAATAGCAGAGATCCAAATAGGAATTCCATTCCCATCATTAGTCTGAAAAGACCCAGCAACAGTGGCAACAGCTGCAAGTTAGATTATTAGCTTAATTCCAGATGCACTTTAAAGAACAAGAAATGTAATGAGTAAAGGGCTGGTTTCCTCTTCGAGAAATAGACCATTTATTTAATAGCAATGGGATTAGACATCTACCACTTCAGCTTTTAGGATAGTACATGGGGCTATTTTGGCTTCTTAGACCAGGGGCCTCATTGGGCCAGTGGGAATGCTTGACATTGTGGGGGGATGCTGTGGCAGTCCCATAAAATGGCTGCCACGGTGGGCATGGCCAATCAGGAACCAGTCATTTCCTGGAAGGCAACTGGTAAGGCTGAAGGAAAAATAACTTGCCCAGGAACCTGATTACAGGATAGAGACTGAGCTTCAGAACACGAGCCCAGTCTTGATGCTGAAGAATGCCAGGCTAGCTTCCAGGTTTGAGGGTAGCGGGGAAGCAGAAGGGGCAAGCAATATGGTGATGCAAAGAGGGGCAGCATGCTGAAGATGCAGCTTGAGCTGGGCCTTCATTCCAGCGAGATTTCTGCTTTGCTTCATGTTCATGTTACGCCTCCTTTGGAATGCTTGCAGCACCCTCAGAACAAGAGCATTAACTCAGTGGGATAGAGAAGAGCCCACCTGGGACAATTTGTATCTTTGCCTTACCTGGCTTCCGGCGATGCAAAGGCCTGTGATGAGCCTCTCATTGGGTCAGCCTTGTGACAGGGTGAAAGTAAAGGAATATAAAGTAATATCTCATTGCAGAAGACCACAATGTTACTAAAGCTCCTTTCCCTTCCAAACCCAGATGTGCTCTGGTACATTTCTAAGTAAAATCTTTAATCTGGGCTCTTCAGTGTACCAGAGGAGCCATCACTTTCTAACTCCAGTCACCTCTGGAGTGAGATGATCAAACCAGCCCCAGCTGTTTATTGGAGATTTTTTGATTCAATTAATCTAGGAGGAAATGTTAAACAGGCAGACTACGATGACCCAGTTGGAGACCAGCCAGGATCCTGGGGCTAGTACCCAGCACAAGTTTGTTTGGAATGAATGATATGGGACTTTTCATATCTCCAAGCAATAATATCGACAATCTCACTTTTACAGCTCATTAGAAAGGCAATTTGTCCAGAAACACTAGCTCAATGCCCAGAAAACCTTGGCAGGTTTTGTTATCTATACACAGGCATATACTTTGCCAAGAGTAATGGAATGTGCTTTGTCAAAACCACGGTACCTTTGTGCTCCCATTGAAGTAATGAGAAAGCAAAAAATATGCTGCATTTATGTGAGCTGGCTGTATGTATGATGTGTTAGGAGATCTTAGCGAGCAATTCTTAGAGGAAATTCTTTGCGTGCTTCAGAGTGAAATGAGTCCACAAGTATTGCAACAGACATCAGGATACAAAAAGCATATATTGACTAAATATGAGCCTGACTTGGAGAAAGACTCAGGAAGAACAAGTCACTTTCTAGAACTGAGGATGCAGATGGCATGAAGCTGGCCGGAACTACTGATCACATCCCAAGCTGAAGACAATCAACATAGGAGAAGTTTGGCTGCCAGAAAGTGCTGGTTCGTTCTGTTCACGCTCATGCAGTTATCCAGCGTGCACGGTAAGGGGCAAACCTGCTCCCCACACATGGCGTTGGGGTTTTGCTGGCACATCTGGCCTTCTTCCACTGATCCCACCTTGTCTTGCATCCGGGCAGGTCCAATGCCAGCTCCCTGCTTCTCCTAGCCTAGCCTTTTTCTCACCAAAGTGGTACCCAGTTATCTACTCGCAATATTGCACATTTTCAAATTGCCGGGTGGGCAGAAGCTAGAGGCTCTTGATGGGCGCTCCCTCTGGCACGTGGCGCTCGGCTCCAACCGCCGGAGTGTTGGCCATTTCGGGTTGGCACCCCCAACGTCATTAAACCACTACGCCGACGCACCTCCAGCTCGAGGGTGCTTGACCTTCACTTTGCTCTTGCAGTTCCAAGAAGGTAGCAAAAACGGCTTAAGCCGGGATGTCGCAGATGGTTGGCGGCTTGTCTATAAGTCTGTGGGCCATGCTGTCAAGTACAAGCAGGCATGTTTTGGCTTTTTGGACCATGTTGTGGCCTTCTGAGAAGCTACAAATACAACTCCTCATATTATGGTTCCAGTTCCTAACCATGCTTTGCATTTCAGAGCACTACACTAAGAAACTACAGACTAGTGCATACCAAGGTATTTAATGCACTAAAGCAGAGGCAGGGTCCCTGTTTCTGCCCGAAGTTTCCAATTTCAATTTGGGAGCGGCTTTCAGGGAATGTTTCATGGGTGGGCAGTGCCAAAGGCAAAGGGGCAAGTACAAAACACAAAAACAAGCCAGCATAATGTAGCTTCAAGCTCTCACTACCAGTAACTAAGCCTTTGGAGAAGCATTTCAGCCTTTTTACAATAGGGGAAAAACAGCACAGAAGCCAAAAGCCATAAAGCGTGCACACGTAGGATTGTGCCGGAACCATAACACACCCGTTATCCCCTTTTTGCACAATGCCTTTACACACCTTGTCCTCCGAGCAACAGTGCTGCCTCTTCTGCTTGCATGGAGACCCTGGGTGTGGGCAGAGCATCCACATCTCCTTAATGATGCTCTGTGCACGTTTTGCGATGTGGCGTTCCTCTGCTTGGGATGAGTCCGCCAGGCTTCTGCGGTTCTTTGTTAACCTCACAGTGAAAACAAGATCTAGCTTGTGGCAGAGGCAAATTCATCCTGACGGTAAGTTCTGAAGCCGCATTAATCACTCCACACTTACAAAGTGCATCCTGCCACCCTGTATGGCCAAGCATATGCTTTATGGATTGTTTGGGTATCTTTGGGAGGCGAGAGATGGGGAGGTAGGAGAGAAGGCCACTGCTATGCTCAGCAGAAGTGAACAGGGAGAGACCAATGAAGATAAAATCTTGGCAGAATCACTCAGCAAAACGGAAAAACCTGGAGGCTTCCTTTGCTGTGGCCGACCTCAATATCACATCATCAGCCGCTTTTATGAAAGCACCTCCTGCCATAGAGATTGGATGGGAGAGGAACAGATTATTATTGAGAAAATCTGTGTTCTTCTGCCCTAGAAATAGAAGAGTGTTCAGTCTTCAGAAGGGTTAAAATGGAGCATGTATCTCATCAGATCACTGCATATCTAGTTATGACCTCTGGCAAAATGCATCGGCCTTCTCCCGCCCTCCCTTGGCTGAAAGAATTAGATAGATGAGATCAGGTACTAGCAATGCTGTTTGTGTCTTCTTGTGAAAGCAAGATCCGCAGCTGATTCTGCAGACAAAGTATTTATCCACACGGGCCATATATGGCAACCGACACATTGCCAAAGAACGGAAATGCACGGCAGTATCTGTGGTCTCCAGTGTGTGGTGACTCTGAGCACGGTTGTCCTCCGAAGCGTCCTATCCTTGACAGCCCTGCTCAGCTCGAGGCTGTGGGTTCCTTCCTGGAGTGGATCCACCTCACGCTTGGTTTTCCCTTCTTCTGTCCTCAGCTTTTCCTAGCATTATTGTCTTCCCCAGTGAGTCTTACCTTCTCGTGATGTGCCCAAAGTATTTCATATTCAAACTTGTTTGATTTTTCTTCCAGGTTCTGGCTTGAATTGATCTAGGACCCACTTGTTCATCTTTGTGTTGGGCCAGGATATTCTCTAGCACCATGTTTCAAACTCCTCATTTTCTTTCTGTCAGCTTTCTTCACTGTCCAGTTTTCACAGCTATAAATAGTGATTGGAAAGCAGTGGTGTGGATGATCTCGGCCTTGATCTTCAGTGAAACATCCTTGCGTGATATGATTTTTTCTAATTCCTTTACTGCTACTCTTCTAAATTAGAAATTAGGCTTCTAATTTCTTGGCTACAGCCTTACTTTGGATTCTGTGCAAAATCCTTTACTCTTTAAGCTAGTGGATGCATCTGAGTTTCATGTCTTTCCTTTAGCCATTCCACCTTGGAAACTCTGCAAGGAGACTGGAATAGGCCGCCTGGAAGCATTGCTCTTGGCTTCTACGACACCATAATAAGGTGTGCATCCAGGTGGGGGATATTTAGATATTTAGTAATAATTGCCACAATCTGAAAAGAAAAATAATTCATTTTGCTGTTGTGGGGAAGAATCTGCCCGGGTGACATAGTTACAGATGCTCATTTTATTCTGTTCTTTTACATTACCAATGTAATGTAAGCGCTAAGCAGAGCTGTCAAGGACAGGACATGTTGGAGGGTATCCATGCAAACTACACAAAAATGATGCTTATTCCCAAGCAAATGTGTTTCAGGGGAGGGCAGGAGAAACAAGTTGTTTTATTCTGTTAGTGATGGCAATGCTTTGAATTTGATTATGCTCAGAAATGTGTTTGATATAGAGAGGTATATAAATCCTGCAAATATATAAATAAGCAAATAAATAATATTTTAATATTTAGGTCTGTTGATGGTCATCCGTATCCCTGGTTCTAATGCCTTTGGCATGATTGTCACTTGTTCTGCCTCATACCTGGCGATTCATCATTACAGATACAGCGCCAGTTTTGCTGAAGTTTTAGCTAATCTGCCAATAATGTTTAAAGCAGCTACAGACTTTGGGCACGGTGTCATTCAGAGCTCCTTATCCTTTCCATGGGAGCTGTTTCAGCATCTAAAGGTAATCCATTGAGATCTTCAGATAAGGCATTTCTTGTGCACCTGATTTCTCACTCAAAATATCTTGTAAAAGTACTTGCATACAATGCAGTTGTCTCCAGGGCCTTTCCATGTTTTCCGGGCATTTCTGCAGCATTTCTAGACTGAGGAAGATGTAGCATCACCTGGAAATGGTGGAATGAACCAGAATAAGAAGCTTGCGTGTTCTGCAATTATGCCATACTGCCAAGCCACCTTGTCCTTGTGTGATGGAATATCTGGAAACGCAGAGAAAGACATGCCTGGGGTGGGGTGGGGTGGGGTGGGGTGGGGGAACCATGAGTGAAGGAGCTGAACGTCATCCTCAAAGAATCCAAAGCAGTAGTCCCAGCAAAGTGCTCACATGGAGGGGCCCTAAGAATAATCTTCCCAGCATCTACATCTCGTGCAAGCTTCCTCCATTTTAGGCTCTCTCTCTGTCTCAGTGCAATGGAATGCACAAAGCGGCTGCAAAACTATATTTAAAAAGTTTGGTGGCAAAATGATATCTAAACTACCGTTTGAGTCCCAGACAACAATTTTTGCGCACAGAGGACTTCATGGCCACACGTCCTCACAGCGTCTCCCGCGAAGGTGGCGGTCAGCCTAGAATGGCCTTTTTTACACTTGACCGTTGTCTGTTTGAAAATCTGCCCGTGGGCCTTCCTCTGTTTGAAGGTCTCCTCTATTTGATGGGCAGACCTATCAAACTCCAGCTGACTAGCCTTAATGATTTTTGCCTATCAACAGTTAACACGTGAGCAGCAGACTGAAAAGGCAGCGATCTTTCTGAGGTGCTTGCAGCATTAAAAAAGCTTTTCTGTGCAGCTTTTCTACACGGCAGTGCTAATCCACTGTATCTGCCTCTGGTTGCATCAGAGAATTGGCATCTGAGCTGTTCACAAGAAGCTCTCGCCTTTCTGCTCCAGAGCCTCCCACTGACATCGTGGTATCGTGTCCTACACAGTGGTCAGGGGATTGGATGGGGACTTGGGGGTCTGGATTCTGGTCCCCACTCAGGCATGATGCTCTCTGAGTGCCTTTGGTCCAGTCACAGACTTCCAGCCTAACCCACCTCATAGTGGTTTTGTGAGGATGAAATGGAGAGGAGGAAGAGGACCATGTGAGCTACCTTGGGTTCCTTCCAGGAAATGAGGCAGCATGCAAATATAACAAACATGCAAAGAGGAAATCATTCTTCCTTATCCTAATCATATACCATTGTTCCTGCTCCAAAGTCCTCTTTAAAAACAGAAGCAAAATGGAAGGATCATATTGTTGTTGAAAGAACACATAAGTTCTTTATCACAAATGCACAATAAATGCTTCTTGTGGAAAAGTTCATGGTCCCAAGATCCCAGTGATTCATTTCCGTCTGCAACTGTAGACTTTGCAAAAGTCAAAGTCCTTCTAGGATACTACTGATCCCGTCTCTTTCAGCAGGCTCTGCTGATGCCGGATGGGGGCTGCCTGCCTAAAATAGCTGCCTGCCTTCCACTGCTCTACCCTGGCCTGCATCTCCCAAGTGATGAGAGTCAGAGAGGGGCTTTTCTATTTGGACTGCAAGAGGAATATTACCAATGGTGGCCTCCGCCACCTCCTCCTCCTCATTATGTTGAAATCCACCCACTAGCACCATGCTATCTGGATAGCTATTACAATAATAAATACACAAAAATATCATTGGATAAAACCAGCACAATTTTAAATATCATAATAAAATAGAACAGGATAAAATCATAATATATACAATGCAATACAATACACAGTGCATTTAGTTAAATAGTCTACACTGCACCATGGGTGTGTACATTGGCAAAGTAGGCACCTGACAAATCTCAAGAAGTAATGCATTCCGCAGTTGGGGCGCCAACACAGAGAAGGCCCCCCTGCTTGCAGTCTCCCCCTTGACCTCCTTGCAGGGAGGAATTGAGCGGAGGGCCTCAGCTGATGAGCTCATCCACTAATGCAGCCATCGGTCCCGGGAAAGAGGACCGGGGTGTGTGACCGGGATGAATGATCTTCCAGAGCCCGTCTCTGGGGAACAAATTTCTCCCTGCAGCTATCCTGGATTTAAGATCTGTCCTGTCATGCCAAACACTGTACAGGTCTATGTGTCTGTAATGTTTCCGTCTTCTATACCCAAGCTTCAGATTTTTAATTACCAGTCCTGCAAGGAGAGAGGAGTAAACCCTCTTAGAGAATGAGTCAAGTGTGGATAGTCATGAGCTCGGTGGGTTTTCTGCAAATGGGTTCATACTGGGAATAGGGCACCCTTTTTTCCCAAAGCAAATAGGTGTCTTTCCACCCCTGCGCCCCCTCCCCAGCATCATCTCTGCCCCCCACCCCACTTCCATCCTGGCTTTCTGTTTCCCCATCTGTCCTCCTCTCACTCTTGGACTCTCTGCCATCCACCTCCCCATATCTCTCTCTACCAACTCCCCCTTTCCTCCCTCTCTTGGCCGCCCCTTCTCTCCTTCCCTCTTTCCCCACCACCTCACCTGCTCTCCCTCTCAGTCCCCCCACCTTCAGTGCAGCCCCCCTCTCCCTTTCTTTTCCTGCCCCCTTCTCGCTCTCTTCTACTCCACCTGGAAGGCTGCTGAGGGAGAGAGAGGCTACTCTGGCAAGCTTCGCTCAAGGGCCAGAGGTTGCTCCAGTTCCCCTTCCCATACTCGGTAGATGCAGCTCGTCCACTTTCCAGTGATGGGAGCATCACCTCAAGACTGGCACAAGGACCCCCTTCAAGCTCAGGGAGAATGATTGTGTCCACAGCAGATGCGGAGGTAAAGCGAGGTTGCGCAGCCAAGCAGGGACACGGCTCGGCTGGGACTGTTTGGCCTTCGTTTGCAGAGATAATGCTGGCACCCAGTGTCCCACTGCTTTCTTCCCATCTATTTCTCCCCAGAAAGCAATGGGCTCTCACCTGGCTGTCAGCTTAGGCATAGCCAAGGACAAGGTAACCATGAATAGTAAAATATGAAAATCTCCTCTGGCTTACTAAGGCACAGGAGCCCCTTTCAGATGTGACCTCACACGTTCAGCCCCTCAGTGAGAACACGCTAAAGATGGCTTTCAAAGTCTTAATTCAATTTCAGAGAGCTTGATGTGAAATCTCCTGGAACAATAAGGATCTCTTTCTAAAAGAAACAGACCACAAAGCTTTTCTTGATGAGTTCTTTGATTGCAGATTCATACATTCTCCACAGATGCAGTCTTCAAATCAGTTGGGGATTTGGCTTCCATACAAACAATACACATTACAACTTTGCTGCATTTCTATATCAATGAAGACGGCGTGCCTCCCCGGCCCCCTGCCCTTTCTGTAGGCTTTAGTGCACACCAGAATAATTAATTGTTCCATCTTGAGGAAGGGAGAAAATGGTTTTACTTTTATCCAAACATAAAAACCTCTCCACAATGGGCATCCATAGACAATGCGGTCTCCAGACACGGAGGCAGCCTCCCTATGAATTCATATTTTGACACATCTATAGCCACAAGGAGAAAAAAAGCAGTAATGGCACAATTCAATTCATAATTAGATAGAAAAAAGCCTACATCTCCTAGCATGGCCAGCCCACATAGGTGTAATCCTATGCATGTTTAGGAACAACACCACCCTCTGTGATTTTTGGTATTCCCCACGCAGACTGGGACCAAGGGGAACTGTGGGGATGTTTTCTGTCTAACATATATAGGATTGCCTCCTCAAATGATGCAAACCTGTACTTTAGAAATGTCACTGTGAATTGATACAAAACCAGGATGGAACCGACTTAAGAATAAACACCTATAAACATGAATTGGGCTGGAAATATTTATTTATTATTTATTTATTAAAACATTTCTATGCTGCCCCTTGCCGAAGCCTCAGGGCGGCTCACAACACAAAATAAAATACAATAAAATACTAAAATAACAATATAAAATTAACAATATAAAATAAATAACAATATAAAAGAAGTCGCCCTGGCCAGATAAATAAGCAAATATTGTTAACAATTAAAATGACGCTTAAATAAAAAGGTCTTTGCCTGGCGCCGAAAAACAAATAACGACGGCGCCAGGTGGACCTCTCTGGGGAGCGCATTCCATAGATTGGGCGCCACCGCAGAGAAAGTCCTCCTCCGAGTACCTACCCTCCTAATTTCTTTCACGGAGGGTTCCCGGAGAAGGGCCTCTCCCGCAGATCTCAAGGGGCGGCCGGGCATATATGGATGTAAACGCTCCATCAGGTAACCAGGACCCAAGCCGTTTAGGGCTTTATAGGTCATCACCAACACCTTGAATTGGGCCCGGACTTCAATGGGAAGCCAATGAAGCTGACGGAGGACTGGAGTCATGTGAACATAATGCCCAAATTTGCCACCCCCAAATTTGCATTTCTCACTGTTAGAAAGTGATGGGCAGGTGGTATTTTAAAGAAATGAATATCAGGAGAACATCAAATACATCACCTCATTCCCATTCTTTCATATATGTTTATTGTAAAACAGATTTAACAGTTCATTGGAAATTGTTAGGGTTAACTGTTAATCTTTGGTTAGGGTGTTTTATTTTCCTTCCTTGCAGGCAGAAAAATAAGTGCTAGAATTTTATTTACAGCTTCACAATATTTGATGGCATTTCTCAGTTGCTGCAGTTTTCAGTTGTAGCTTGAACACACCAACAGGACAGGTATTAGTACAGCAAAATTAGGCCTATGTATGCATCCTCGGCAAACAGATTCTAATGGAGGTGACTACCTTCTGCTTGAAAGGAGGCCTTCGTGTTGGGGACCAGCATTTTTGAACGCGGCCTGGAACTGGGGCAAGAAGCCCCCAGTGCCGGTGAAGCCCTGGTGTTATAAACTCATAATGCCAAGTCCCAGTCAGCGGCCAGGTGACTGCAACTTGCACTGACTTCAGTTTCTGAACAATCTTCCAAGGCTATCCCACAGGTAAGACATGTTGAGAGCCTTCCCAGAGCAGGTCAGGGGAAGGCCAGGCGGCTCCCACCAATCTGCCAGAGAGCTTCCAGCCTTTTATATACGAGGCATATATTATATATAGATGCACGAATCCTGTGTATCTACTTTCCATTTCATTGCAGGACTGAGATCTGAGCATTGCATGAGGAGCACTTTCTCTCCTGTTTTTCCGCTGCTGAACCTCATGTTGGAATGGCGGCACAGTGCAAATACACACGGTGCCTTTTGCTTGGACAATTAAATGCCTCATTTTTCCTGCTCTTAAAAGCATCTTACTGGAAATGCCAGATAGACTCAGAAGGGAAACTGGGGACTTACAACATTGCCCAAACAACCTGTAAATGACCACTAGTATGCAACGATGAGCACAAGATAAATGCCTCCTGTAGAAAAGGTTTGGAGCCAGACAGAAGAGTGATCACCAGTTGTTCTGGCTCTGTTCTGCCCTCTGAAAGGCACTGTAGACACATCTGTAAAAGCATTTAGGTAACACTTCTCAATAAACCAAACTGTTGAGTTACTTTCCAGACAGGCTATTTATGAGGAAGATCAGAGCATCTTATATGCAGTGATTCATATCTTTCGTGGGATCTCTCCTGCCCTCGTCTCCAGGGAAAAGCAGAGGCAAATATACTTGTTAATTTTTAGGTAGACTTCCCCAACCTGGTGCCCTTCAGAAGTTTTGGACATCAATGCTTGCCAGCTCTGCCAGTAGCTGGTGGCCAGGAGTCCTGGGAATTGTCATCACAAACATCTGGAGGGCAGCAGGTCAGAGGAGGCTGTGTTCATGCATCTGCAACTGCTCTTGCTGTGTGACGTGCCTTGAATAGTTTTGTAGGCAGGGGAGCTTACGGGGTAATGCATATTTGAGCTGTCAGCAGCTAGAACCTCCTTGTATGAAGCGGGGCCCATTGGAACAGCTGCTTTTGAAGTGCCATACCATTAAGTATTTTGGAAAGCAACAAATATCACATGATCATGCCCCTTTATGACAATTTCCTCTGTATACTTTGCACTCATCACTTGCCAAAGTTTGCTTTTGATTGACTTCATTTTACAGCTAGTGAACATGCATCCAATGCAAAAATGTAACTGAAACCACAAGAATGTGTTCTTTTCACATCTTTAAGATGCTTCAATACCCATCATGAAAATGATGTGCCTAGTCTTGGGAAAAGCTCTGCTTTGAGCTGAAGCATATTTTGCTAGCCAATAACGAGGAGAAAAATAGAGTGGATCAGTGGAGGGATGGGGCAGGAAGCCCTTAGCACAGACTTCCGTGTTGCCGCAAAGGATTTAAGGTACCATTGGATGTAAATTGGGCAGTCCTACCCAGTTGTCTGCCAAAGCATCAGCCAAGGAGAGCAAAAAGCTCTCACGCTGACTTGCCCAAAGATGTTCCCCGTCAGTGGCTGCTTCAGTAAAGGACTGCTCTTCTTGTAACATTTAGTAACATTTGTAGCATTGTAACAAATTGTACTAAATTTCAGTGGCATTGTAACATTGCTCAAGTATGACCCACTAAGGGCGGAAGGGTTTCCATGATGGGCTGGCACTACCAGCTGAAGGGGCACACCGCAGCTTGCAATGCCGTGTGGGCCCAGCCAGCGTGGTGTGTTGGCATGTTAACAAACCACCCACAGCCCTCAAATAATCCATGGATTCTTCATGGCTTGTTACCCATGGAAACACAACAGCAGGTCCCATGGTGGCTTGCCATGCTGTGCAGACCTTGTCCATATGAAATTCTGAGGTGGAATGCCAGCTTAACCTCCACGCCAATTTCCAAGAGGGCTAGGAAAGGTGGAAAACACACCATTAATTTCAGATGCAGTATCCGGCCTGTCCAAATGACACTTTGCTGGTGTATTGTTATTCAGCTGAGACATATTAATAGCGAACTCTCTTCCTTCTCTGCTTAGGATTCATTGTGTCAGCCACTGCAGGGAAATATGCTAGAATCCTCATTACCTGATCCTGTCTTATAAAAACAGCTACTTGGTATCTGAGCATCTCTTATACATTTTCATGTCAATGTAAACTTATGTCCATGACATTCCTTTTTATCTGCTTGTTTATACAGACTTCTTGGCAAATGCACAGTCGGCACCCCAAATGAGGTTTGCAGAGTAAAACAGGGTAGGCGATGCTCTAGGGTAGAACGTCGCATATTTACTTAGTTTTACCCCTCCCTTTGAGGGTTATTTATGCTTAGATTAGCTTGTCTAGCCAACATCTTATGCTCCCCACATGAGAGCAGTTTTGCTCAGACAGAAATAGCGATGGAATAAATAGTGACAAATAGTGAGTCATCTTAATAGTGTGTGAGTTTGTTTATGGAGGCAATGGCCTGAAATTATTCAGAAAGGTAAAAAAATAAAAAATGCAGTGCAGATTTCATCACCACCAACAACATAAGGAAAGGTATTTTGTGATGAATTAACAGAGATTTTGCCATCATCATTACTGTGTATTCAATAATGGCTTGACTTTAATGAATGTGCCAACTGCTTCTCTAAACAACTGCATCATTTTAGATAAACTATTAATTATGCATTTTGATTAATATTTTATCTGCATGCTTGTATTAAATGATTGTCAACTGCTTTTCTAATGGTAATATAAAGGGCGTATAAGTAAGAAAATAAAAAAAGCGAAAATGGGCATGTTCACTGGATCCAATATCTCCAATAACAGGCTGCTCTCATGTTCACTATCTGGTGTGCATTTCAATCCACGGTGCTGTTTAGTTTTCACTGCAAGGCAAGCAAAGTGTGAAGTACTTTCCTTTACATTTCGGTAAAGCTAGGAAGGCTGCCAGCCCAGCCCAGCCCATCCTGCCATGCGCTCAGGGCACGTAAACCTCCGGACTCAGAAGCTGATAGGCATCCTATACCATGAATGAGGCAGGGCAACAGCGAGCTCCACCCCTGCCTTCGCTTGCGCCCCGATTTTTATCGAGTGGGCTGTTTCAGCTGTCCAGATAAAGCGCTGGGGGTGGCCAGTAAAAGAAGGTGGCCAGGTGTGACGGGAGGCAGCACAAGCCTGCCTTTCCAGCCACCTTCACTCCCCATTCCTCTCGTTCCCCCCTGACCTTGGATCTGGGACGCCAAACGTTCCTGTGTATTCTCACCAGACGATGTCAGAAGTCACAGGACTGCGCCCCAAGTTCCAGAGAGTGCAATTTCCGATCTTCAGCAGGACTCATCTCAGGGTAGCTTCTGTTCATTGTGCAATAGCTGCGGAAATAGAGTGCCTCTGCTGTGACGGACCATTTGTGCAAAACCTTCCCCAGGGAGGTGTAACTGGCAAAGAGCTTTCTCTCAGTTTGGTGTCAGGTCAACCCTTTTTTGTTTGCTGGGCCGTCTGTTTTATGGTGGTTTTTTTTTTTTTTTTTGAATCCCCCTTTTAGTGTGTCATGATTGTGTTTCATTGTTTCAATTATATCTTTATTGTTCACTGCCCTGATGGCTTTTGATGAGTTGTGGTTTACACCTATCCAAGCCAATACATGAAACCAGAACAGAACTAGAGCTAAATCCACAGCATTAAGATTGATTGTTATTTGGGATCTGAGAGGCTATTTGAAATGGCAAACAAAACGTACAGAAAAGAGTATGGGGGTCTGTTGTATACCACTCAGAGAGCTTCGGCTATTGAGCAGTATAGAAGCAAATCTATAGTAACAACGATAGTAATGATAATGGATTGGCTCATGCATTATTTTTTGACACTTGCTCTTTCTAACATGTTGCCTGTGGAGTCTTCATTTTATTGGCTTGCCAAGCCCCAACAGTATATCAAAAGTGGGCAACTTTAAATTGCATTGACAAAATAAACCAACAAGTAACCCAGGAATCTTTTATCAGTCCAAGATCCTGCTGTAGGACTTTCCTACACAGGACTTTCATCACAAGCTTTGCATTCCCTACTCATGCTTGCTTAGGGGTTCTGTAGATGATATCGTGATGCTCCAGTTTTGCTTCTGTGTCTAACCAGCACTTTCAGTGATTTTTTTAAGAGCAAGAAAACTTTTCAATTAATTGAAAATGCAAAAGAAACACAACTTTCTTTTATGTATTCACACTATTCTGTTATATCACAGTGCCACCTAGAGGTCATCTTGTGGAAAAGTAAGAATGGAAATGCTTCTCGTGTAGTGCTTGAATCTCAGTTCTGCAATGATATTGAACATAGATACAACCAACTAGCATCCAATTAATTGTCTTATCTCGAAAAGCTTTCAGGCATCCTGACATCTGAAAACATTTACATATTTTTTCAGGAATGTTTCATATTTGCAAGGTTAGCAGTTCGTGACTACAGCACTAAGCGGTGATTTCTGAATGAGCCCCCAAAGATGCATTTCTTCTGCTTTTAGCCATTTGTAAGTAATAACAAAAGGTCTGGGAATAAACATCTCACAATTTAGCCATGCTTACCTATTTCTAGAATGGATCAGCTCAATAATTTACACATTTCCTGAAATGAGGTATTGAAACCACGTGATCAAAAAAAGTGTGTGTAGGGGAGATTTTCTCCATACTGGAATATATAATAATATTTAAATATTGTAAATAAAATCTAATATAATGAAATAAAAAATAAAACATAATGTAAATCCTTCCTTTTTGACAAACGATAGTAAATTCTCTTTGCCAACAAAATTCTCTCGCTTTTCACCCATTTACTTCTGTCTTCTTGTGCAGGCATCACAGACCAGTGTTCAACATGTTATATATTTCTTCTGCCGAATAAATCTCTCTCACATTCGAATATCCAACATTGATGGTGAATACAGATGTTGCTCCCATAATGAAATTGCACACTTGACTGCCATTCACTCTCTCCGTTTAGGAAGTGATTGTTCTTCCTGCCATTCCTAAGGTGCACTGATAAGATTGTGTGTTATATAGTAGGCTTCATGAGTTGCTGATGCAAAGCAGCAAAAATGTTAGTACTGGACACTTGGAAATAACCTTAGCGGGTGCAGAGTTGCTGGATTATAGCAACTCTTTATCCAGGGAACATGAGACGCTGACATATAATAAGCTTTTCTCCATGAGGCTTTTCTTGGGTGCTTGCAGTTCCTTTCTCAAGGTGGTTCACTGGTTCTTTAGATCTTACTGTGATCCTTAAGTTTCACTTAAAATGTCAGTGCAAGCAAAGAGTCTGAAAGGAAGGGCAACTCCCGTAATGAGTCAGAACTAGTCCTCTTCAGATCTAGGACTTGAAGGAAGAGTGGCTTGGAGCCCCACCGCCTGAGCTTAGAAATGGACTGCTGCTGCAGGGGAAGAATGAACTTTCCTATCAAGGGATCGAGATGACCCTTCCCAGAATAAATCCCAAAATTCCAAGGCATTTTGCAGCCTGAGACAAAGAACAAAGTAGCATCTCCACAGGAGGTAACAGAATTGCAGTGCTGGTGACAGGCTTATGCCCTCCCCTGCAGGGCAACAGGCTAATTTAGCAGCTCCAACAGAGGAGAATGGCTATCGGGGTGCGGATTCTTATTCATACATTGCAAAAGAGAGGAATTGCATCTTTTAAAAAAAGGGAGGGGGAAGAGGGATCCAATTTGCATAATATTTGCATACACAGATATACATTTGTTGCTGTTACAGGCTGTCAACTCATCTGCAACTTAAGGCAGACCTATGAATGAGTATTCTCCAAAATGTCCTGTTTTTGACAGCCCTGCTCAGCTTTTAGAGATTCAAGGCTGTGGCTCCCTTGATGGAATCAAGCCATCCCATGGCTGGTCTTCCTCTTCTTCTTTTGCCTTTCCTTTGACTTTGCTTAGCATTCTTGTCTTCTCCAGTGAGCCTTGTCTTCTCATCGTGTGCTCAAAGTTTAGTTTCATCATTCTGCTTCTAGAGGAAATTCTGGCTTGATTTGAACTAGGACCCACTTGTACCTCTTTCTGTCAGTCTCAACTATTCACAAAGCTTTCCTCCAGCACCATGCTTGAAATACCTCAATCTTCTTCCTCTCACCTTTCACATATTTTACTTCATTCATACCAAGTACTGTGATATTTAAGCATTCCTTCTCATGCGTCACTTTCCAGTTTACCTTGATTCACACCTCTGTTTTCCATTTGTATGTATGTGCAACACTGGACTTTCCTTTCGCCTCCATGCATGTTAGTCACTAGACTTCCTTTCTGCTTTGATCTGGTTGCATTTACACTGACAACACACTTTGTACTCAACCTTTGATGTATTTTAGTAGCAGGTTGAATGCCTTCTGGCCTGTGACTCTCACCTTCTGGCCCTATCTCTTGCTTCATTTTGGACTGGTTCATCATAGGACTTTCAAGGTGAGACGTCTATTGCCTCTTCTGCTCAGTTCTAACCAGTGTTAGCTTGAGTGTCATTGCCATTATCTGTGACAGATCCTCCATCAGTGCCACCTTGAATTCATACTGCTGCCCTGTAGCTGCCCTTCAGGAAGTTCTCTGCCCTCATCATCATTAGAACTGTCGCTTCTCTTCCGCGGGTGTGACCATCGCTCCTTAGGCGGGTGGGTGCATCTTAATCTGGTGTCTCTGAAAAGAAAACAAGTTATTCTGAGTATTGGGTGCACCGCCTCTTGCTCAGTATCTTATTATTTATTTATTTATAACATTTGTATGCCGTCCAATTACTAACGTCTCTGGATGGCTAACAGCATAAATAAATTGACGACCCACTCTGGCTGTAATTAATAAAATACAGTAATAAAATTTGATATTAAAACTTATTAAAATATTGATTAAATAAAAAGGTCTTAACCTGGTGCCGAAAAACATATAATGACGGCACCAGGCGGACCTCTCTGGGGACCGCATTCCACAGTCGGGGTGCCACCACAGAGAAGGCCCTCCTCCAGGTACTCTGTCTCCTAATGTCTTTCACAGAGGGTTCCCAGAGGAGGGCTTCTGTTGCCAATCTCACGGGGCAGGAGGGCAAATAGGGAAAGTGTGTGTGTGCGTGTGTGTGGACAATCAGGGCTCCTGTACTTTCCCTAGGGGAAAAAAATGAAAAGAAACAAAGCGCCTAGCCGCTAAACACAGATTTCAGGTAATTCCTGCATTGGTCCATGGCTGGCAAGGTGAGTCATCCACATATTGATGGTGCCTTCCTCTCAACAACCTGCATGATCTCACTTAGTGGTTTATTGATGATGTTCAAGGAGATAAAACTGAATCCTGCAGTTTAGTGGCTGTTCCTCAGACCCACATCTGGACTCAGCCATCCAGATAGCTATCCCTAGTTTGGAGCTCATCTAGAAGAGACCATGGTTGATAGCACTGGATGCTTCTGAGAGATCCAACAATTTGGGAGACTTGATCGCAGTGATGATGCAATAACAAAACACAGAAGTAACGGTAATGACTGAAAGTCCTTCAGCAGACTCCTTCTCTTCTAGCTACTTAATTTTGCTCCTGTTGATCTTAGTACATTTTGTCCATAGATAATACACAAGATTATTATTAGCAGTGTGCTATTTTCTCAGTTTCTGACATGTTATTATCACAGACAAATTAGTGCCTAAAATTAAGAACGTGTCAGATTTGTTACTATATTACAACCTGTCTAGTTCTCCAGTTACCAGTCTTTTATTCTGGCACCCTGATGGACATTCCTCCCTCAAAAAATTCTGGCTGGCAAGAGGAATGGAAAAAGTAATCAACAGCTCCCTCACTTGAGGACCCGACACTCTGCTAATCATATTTTTACCCACTGACACTCCTTGCTGTAATGCACTGGACTGAGAGGGGCTGCCAAGTGTGTAGCTAAAATGTGGCTGCTGAGAAACAAGAAGGGGCTCTGAGCATGCTTGAGGGGGCTCTCATTCGTGGATGTGCAAGTCTTCAAAAAATGGTTAGGGGGCCAACCCATGATGGCTTGGGTGTGCTGGGAGTTGTAGGACTGTTTCCTGCCAAAACACACATAGGAGTGCTCCATCGAGGAGCAATTCCTGCCCCGCAGAGCCCAGTGTGGGCGGAGCTCCATAGGCGTGGAATGCAGAGCGACCCTGGGGGCAACATGGAACTGTGTGTGTGAGAAGATAACGGAAAGCCCTTCTTGGGGCAAATGGCCGGCTGGCAACATGAACAGGAGCTCCAGTTTTAAGGTGGAACCAGGCATTACATGGGGGTGAACAGCATGTCTCAGCATTTTCGTGTTCCCCAGCTGGCAAGATTTAGCCCACACTGATGCACCAAGGTGTGTGTGCGTAAGAAAAGGAAAATGGACACTTTTGCAAATTTTTGCCAGTTTTCATGGCAAAATTGGTGGTAAGGGGTGGCAGTATCAGCAATGCTGGGAAGATGGGTAGCCCCTGGTTCCAGGGCCGGGGGGGAGGGCTTCCCAGCCTACAGCTTTGTCCAAACCCCTTCAGAGTGTTCCAAGATCAAGATATGTGGCAAAAGAAGCATTCTAGACAGCCTCTGCTAAGCTGGGTGCTGGGAGTAAAACAGACCTTTGTTCTTCACAAGCATCCTCAAGGCCTGATGACTGGCCTTTGGAGGAGGAAGGAGGAGGGAGCATCGGAATAGGGGCCATCAGAGACGAACCAAGATGCACAATTATTGGGAGAGGGCTTCTCAGAGGCAGATGAGGCAGGTATGGCTCTAGATCCCACGATGCACAAGTGGGAGAGGAGGGCAGCCCCCTTAGAGGATTGGTGGGCAGGAAGGAGGCATGCTGGTTTCCAGAAGGCCCCTCCTGAGAGGATGGGGCCCAGACATGCTCATAAGGAGACTTTCTAGAAGTAAATACTAGATTGGGTTCAACAAACTGCTCAGAGATGCCTTCTGGGTGTTCATGAATTTGGAAAATGCTTTGGTCAATCAAGAAGTTTTTGCAAGACAGGTCTGTGGCTTTGCATGTGTGGAGACAACCGCGCCCATGATGCTGGGCTCTCCAGGTCTCCTTTCTTTGTCACTGCAACACCCTGAGTGAAGAGCTGACTTGGAGCAAGCAGAGAAGGTGTGGAGCGACTTGTTGATCTCTGGCATTAGTTGTGGGTGCCAAGACAGGGTACAACACAGGGGTATCACAGAAATAGATGAACCGTAATCGCTCTCTCAGGGTTTTTCCTCATGAAGCATTTGTCATGCATTCCTCATTGGAATCCACTCCTGGTTACTTTTGGGTGCTTTAAGCAACACGATGCCCCACTAGTTTCACTTCTGTGTGACTTCTGTGAAATTGCGCTGTCAGCTTTTTTTTTTTTTTAAGGAGTGGGGAGAATGCTGCATTTAATTGAGAAAATAAAAGAAAGCTGTGTAACAGAAAAGCAGGAAAAGGACATGCTTCATGTGTGAAGCTTGGATCTTAATTCTACATTGAACATATATAGAGTGGATCGACAGCTGATTAAAAGCATTGCATGGAGATAGTTTAAGTTATGGAATTTCTATGAAAGCATCTTGTCATATGCTCTAATTTAATGGGCAGGTGGGAATATGTACCATTTCAGATACTCATATTAAGGCATAGGTAGAGTAGGAGATGGGGACTAAAATGGACATGTTGAAGGAATCATGGCAAAGGTGATGTTTCAGGATCTAGCTGCTTTGGGTGTCCTCTTCTGGTAGAAATATTTGGAGTTAAATTGCATTTATATCCCACCTTTTTTCCTTTTGTGAGGCATCCAAGATGGCTTACATAGTCTTCCTTTACTCCATTTTATCCTCACAATGACAACAACACTGTGAGGTAGCTTAGGCTGAAAGTCTGTGACTGGTCCAAAGCCACCCAGAGGGTAAGTGGAGAGTAGAACCCAGAACTCACAGGTCCCCAGTCCAGCCCTCTCACCACCATAACACACTGGCCATCAAGTCAATGAATAAATCCTTCAGTAGGAGCAATGTTGTGCTGAGCTGTAAAAAGCATTCAAAGAAATACAGCAGAACAAAATGTGAAGTAGACAATATCACTTGGTGGTAGAACACATGCTTTACCTGCAGAAGGTTGTTGGCATCTCCTGACAGGGCTGGAAATACTCTGGTCCATCCAGCTGGATGGACCAGTGTCTGACTTGGTCTAATGCAGCTTCCAAAGTTCTCACAAAATGATGCTATAAATAATAACCTCTGGCTTTTTTGAAGGGACAGAAGTAGGGGGATTGGGGTTGCCAGAGCTCCCACTGCAGTTTCATGAAACGAAAACCTGCAAGTTCCTAGGATGCCCACGAGCAAATCTGGGAAATATTGTGGTGAGGAAGGAGCATTGGTCAACTTTGACTGCTAATAGCTTCAGCTGGGAGCATGTCAAGGTGGGTGTCCAAGCTAGAAGGTAATGAGACATTAACTGAGAGGTGTTCCTACTGGAGGAGAGACCATCAATGTGAGCCTGGAGTCTAGACAGTCCATTACCAAGTGCCCAGGCCCATTTCTAAGGAGCAAAATGAAGAAATGCAGGCAAAATAGAAGCTCAAGGGGGAAGGAAAAGCTGCTATGAGAGGAAAAAATGGCAAAAGTGCTGATCTGGCTGGAACACAGATGCTCAAAGGTAGGGAAACGAGGAGGAATTTGAAACACCGGAACTGGAAAAAAGAGAAAAAAGCCAGAGAACCAGCAATTACCTTGGGGAACACTAAAGTGCATAAGCTAAGTAGTAAAATGTTTTTATAGTTTTATACAAAGTATCTACCACAAGTGTCCTCAAATCACCTAAACAACCTTTCACTTTATTGATTTAGAAAATAAATCACAGTTGTGATTCCTCCAAACTTTCCCCAGAACTTTGACGTTCTTCCCGCTTTCAGAAGCTGGTATGCTTAAAGCATAAAGCTTTGTGGCTTTCCGCAAGCTATTTCCACTTTAATGCATGCTCTTTTAACAATACATCTGTGGTTTATACCTCATTTATATTACAGCAATTACCTAGGCCCCTTGGCTAGGAAGCAGGGCTCCAGTGAACCATTAATTACATTTAATGTAGAAATCAAGGCTGTGGCCCATGCTAACCTACTTGTTGCCGTAAGAGGTGACTTTTTCATTTGCTTACATATATGGGCCTAAAACATACATGTAAGTATATTTTTGATTTGGTTCCAGTGGCCATGGTGGCTTGCAATAAGGATACTAGTATGAACAATTCCTGCCATACTGTGGGTTTTTTCTTTCCCCTCCCGCACGGGGTAAGCATATCTTCTTAATGGGGTTATGTTTGTAGACCTGACCCTGTGACAGCTAAAAGACTGTCACTATTCATTTGTGGCCTTGTTCATATAGAGAACTATTTCAATGAGCAACAAGCATGCCTCCTGCTACTTGCAGACCTAGCTTCTCACTGAAATAGGGCAAGCAGTGGAGGGAGAGTAACGACGTTGAAGTCACAAGTACCTGCAGGTGGCCTTCATAACTACATGGAACATGGTCCTCATGGGAAAGCAGCAGTGTTATTCTTAAAGTACATGTGAAGTAGGACCTTAGATAGCTTAGTGAGCTGGGACCCAGCAGGATACATGCTTAGTATGTGGAAGTTCCTTGTCCATTCAAAAGGATCAGGTAATAGGTGACTGGGAAGACCCAGCCTGCCCAGACCCTGGAGAATTGCTGCTGGGCAGAGAAGAAAGTGCTGAACTGGATGGACACACTGTAGGACATACCTGGCGGCTGGCATTGGGCAGAGCATACACACGTCCTGAGCATACACACAACAATAGAGAACCTACAGCAGAGTCATGCAACAACAGAGAATCACCGTGACCAGAGATTGAGCAATCTCTCTCCCAAAAGCCCTGAGATAGACTGGCCGACACAGAGAGCACATGGATTAAAACATGCCAGTCATGAACCCAGACAGGATTTTCAACCCAGTAAGCAGCTGTCCTTGATACCTGGCCATGCAGGGTATAAAGGGGGACTCCACCGTGGTTGCCATTTTCCTGTGATTGAACTAATTTTTGAGAGTAAAGAGGGTCTTCCAGTCTCTCATGCTTGTTGCGCTTCATTGGGCCACGTGCACCAGGGTCTGGACCCCTTGTGTCCAACAGTGTTACCTAGCCTGGTATGAGGCAGCTGGCTATGCACAAAAGGAAGCCACACTATTCTAGGGAATTACATAAGAAGCACCCAGCACTGCGTGCCTTTGCTCAGGTGAATGCAGCCCATGGGACGAACCTTCTTAGCTAAAGGGTTGTTGGCCCCAAATTAAGTGGACACCTGAAAGTAGTTAATGCATTCCAAGCCAGCACCCGGTGAGCACACAGTACTCAGAGGTTTTGTGTGGTACAAGCATTTAACCTGTTTTGTTAAACAACAACGTACTGGCTGCTTCTTCACAAACAGAGACCCCAAGGGAGCTTTAGCCAGCGACGGTGCCAAAAGCTTTGCATCTCCCAAGATGCAACCACTGTGCTTTCCATTCTGTTCTCTCCTCGCCCACATCACCATGGCCTGCAACTGGCAGGGATCCAATTTTGCCCCTCCCCCAGCAGTCAACAGAGGAGAAGAAGAATCTGGCATTTCTTCTGGACTAAGGGGAAGCCCTCCAACAAACCAGGAACAACAGCTGCGGCAACAACAAAGACGGTGTCATCGTCCCTAACCGCTTCTGTGCCATCTAGCGGGTTTGTAGGCTTCCACTGGGCTGTGGGGGAAGATGGCTCCACATTCTAACCAGCTTGTGCTGCTGCCATAGCTCCAAAAATTACAGTATCCGTAAGTGTCCCACATAATATTAAGCATCCATGTCAATAAGAAAATATGGCAGGAAAGTAAAGAGGGAATTGCAACAAGCCACAGTTTTGTCACATGTAACACAGTACTAGGTCATCCAATTTTATTAAGTTTCCTAGCACAAATAAACATATAAACAAGTATTTACCAAAAACAACAACTACCCCAATATTTAGAATGCAATTTTAACACATTGATTACAGATGGGATATTCATATGTCAGGACAGAAAATGGTAATTCTGATACATAAGAAGTCTAATTACAAAATGCGTTTCCATCTTGTGATCTTTCTTCATGGTAGACAAGTCGTAAATAGCAGATTAGCTCTTGCAGCAAAGAATACGACTATTTAGATTTGCATGAATCTGCCAACCGAGACCAACAATCTGTACATCTGACAAAATGGGCTGCAGGTCACAAAGGCTTGGACTGCAATCAATTTATTGGCTTTTAAAGATGCCACAAGACTCCTTGCTGATCTTGTTAACAGGGACTTTAAAGGCTAGTTAAGAAGCTGTGTGAAAATGTCTTTTCTTCTATATTCTCTTCCCGCTCATAACTATTTGTCTGAATGCCTCTATGGGGGTGAATCAATAGAAGTAAGAGAAAAAGCAATTTAAAGTTGGTAAATAAAAAGTATGAAAAGCTGACTTTAAAGATTGAATTTGAAGTTTTGTGCAGTGCATCTACCTCTCACCAGGATATCCCGAAAAGCAATTTGTGGCAACTGTGCGCAGCTGTTTAAGGCTGAAGGTTCTACCCAGAAAAGTTCCAGCTGGTGAAGCAATTGAAGGCTAAAAGGACAGGATGGGACTGAAGGTCTCTTCCCCACGAATATGATAGCTGCCCTGCTAGAGACCTGGACACTTCAGATGCCAGGGCTGGTAGAAGCTGGCCCTGGAAAAATTCAATAAATAAGTGTTTGACTTCACCAGTTATTTAATCTCTCGGAGTTTCAGCTATTTTATCCAGCAGGAAAACAGAATCTATATTGCATTGACCTTGTGTCAGTAAGCCTTTGAGCCTGACACTGATTTGGATGAGCAGCCTGATGGCTCAGAATTTATAGTTCCTCAAGAAACAAAGCAGTCTGCCATCCAGCCTCGCTGAGGGAAGGGCAGGTGTCCATTCAGTTGGGGCTAAAACTTCACAGGGATGCGAAGTCAGTTATGAAAATGCAAGTTGACATGCATGTGAATAGGAATGGGGCAGAAGGACCACCTGCTTGCCTGCCTCAGTTTTGGCTGCATCCCTCCCTCTTCTGCCATCTTGTTCTCCTCTCCCAGGGAAGAAAGAGATCACTGAGGAGCCAGAACTGGGGTGGCCGGTGATGGAGGACACCGTCAAAGATGAGCGGTGCCCTGGCTTCCGGGGTGATTTTCTTCCAAGCTGCAGAGGGGGCAGCGACAGCAGGCTGCAGGGAGAAATGAGCCCTTCAAGCGTTTTCCCAAAAGCTTCACCTTCCACCTCTGAAGAACTTCTGGCACTCAGATGGCACAGCCAAAAAGGCCCCATTTATTCTGGGGCTGAGCCCAAAGCCCCGGGAGGGAGGGATGATGAGCAATATGGAGACTAAAGGCAAGGAGATAAAGGAAAGGTACAGAGTAGGCAACAGTTAAAGCACAAACAGAGTGGGCAGTAATGGAGAGCAAAGTCCGAAGAGAGAAGGCCCAGGAGCCAGGCAAGGAACTAAGCTGGAGGGAGCGACTCTGTGGAATGTCTTCACACAACTGGGAGTCCGGGTATGTGACTAGGCTACACACATTATATACTTGGTGAGATGAGGGATCTGAGAGGGTTAGGTAAGGTCAGGACTAGGTAATAAGTCTTTCATGGAGGTAAGAAGGCAACCGCTGAGTTCTCCTTGCTTCCCCATACCTAATGTAGGGTGCACTGCTAGGCAGATTTAGATGGTCCTATAACTGAAATGTGGTAAGACTTTTTAATGTGATGGCAATGGCACCTTTTGAGACTTGAACAGGCAATAGCAATGCTGGAGCCAACCTGCAGCAAGAAGAACAATTCCATTTACTGCTGCATGAGCACCACAGCCGGTCTGAAATTTGCTCTGATTTTGATGCAAGATAATGTAATGGTGAAGTGGTGCTGCACTCAAACTTCACATCTAGCACTGACTCAGGTCTTTATCCTAATAGTTCTGCTTGGATATTCCATTCAATCAAGGGTGCTTCATTTTCTCACCGGCAAAATTGCATCCTTGCACGAGCAGCAAACAGACAGAATGAAGATGTGTGACTAGCATTTCAGCCATAATCTCCGCAGGAAGCCTGTGCCCCACTCTCCTTTTTTATCGGCTGCCAACTGAGAGCAAGTGGGAGGTCCGCTGAGCAGGAGATGGGAGATGTGAGCACAGTTATTCCCTGTTTTCTTAGAGATTGAAATGTAAGTGCTGCTCTTTACAGTCAGATTCCTTCCAACTGCTTCCCAGCTGCAAGGGGGAACTTTCGTGGAATCTCTTAGCATTGCAGAAGTCAGGAGAGCAGAGTTAAAAGCCCAGGATGAGCAGGGAGGTGGTGCAAATGGATCAAGCTTCCTCAGAGGGTTTCCTTGAAGGCTCGGGGACAAAGCAGGAGAGTTCCCTGCATTCATCAGCCCAAGCAGGACAGACTGAGCTCTTCGTGGGCTCCAGGTTCAGCCATTGGTCATGGGTCCCTTCCTCTGCTCCCAAAACTGAACTCACCCATGACACTGGCACATGCATGCACAATGAGTCAACAGCATACGACAATAATTCAGAAGCATTTTTGCTATACCATAGTTCGTTGAATACTGTCTCCCTTGCTTTCCTGGAACCAAAAAACTAAACAGCTTCTCTATTTCCAAATACAGAATTGCCTTTTATGGTACAAATGCAAGCTTTCCCTTTTATACTATGCAGACACAGAAAATATAAACACACATCAAAGTTTGCTCTCTCTCTCTCTCATACACACCCCCCCCTACATTAGACACAATGTAGACAGCCTCATTGCCTCAATCAGACACATCAGTCAAACAGGGTAGACACATAAAAATGCAGAACATTTTGCTGCCTAAAGAGGACCATAAAAGAGGACCACTTGGTGACTTGGGCCAGTCACTTCCTCTCAGCTAAATCAACATGGCTGGCCCATACTTACCCTCACAGGGTTGCTGTGAGGGTAAACATGGAAATTCTTAGTTCCCATGGGCAAGGCAAAACAGAAATATCATAAAATGGAGTAAAAAAACCTCCTACCTAGCATGTAAAATGATCACTGATGTGCATGTGCACCAGAGGGCGCTCTGCTTGGAAATGTATTCCGTAGAGATCCTGCGGAGGGAGCTTGAAGACTGACACCAGCTCTTATAACCAACTCTTACAAGCTTTAAGCATTCCAGAGGTGCCAAGCCTCCTCTTGCTTCTCATATGTCCCACCGATCTGCTTTCATAGAAAAATAGAAACAAACCGAGCCAGAAGGGGCATCCTGGACCATCTAGTCTGACCTCGGCTCCCACTGGCTCCACTCATGACATACCTGCCCTCGGCATGGGCAGCAACTCAAAGAACCTCCGTTTACAGCGAAAACAACAAAGAGTCCTGTGGCATCTTAAACACTCACATGCGGGAGTACTGAAGTGCGATGTGTGTGCAGGTGTCTGGTGTGTGATAGCGTGGGTCTGGACAACGGCAAGCAGCCGTTTGGTGGCAGTTATGTGACCACGCACAGTTTGGTTCCTGGTCCTGCTGACCCGTCGCTCGCAACAGTCCACCCCAAGGCCAGCTTGCCTTCGGACCAAAACAATGTCATGATCACTGGCTTTTTAAAAAAGTGATTTTTAGAAAAGGGAACTTCTTGCCAATTACGTAACTCATCTTCTTGCCAATGCAGCATTGTGAATATTAATGCAATTTCTGTTGTTCTGTCCAGTGTTACTTCAGCTCTTCCACAGAACGAAGTATATCTGCTTTCCCTTGAGAGATTAGTTTACATTTTAATGGAACTTGCTGTCAGATCACATTTTCACAGATATTTACTCCAAGTTTTCCATTTCATCTTCTCAGCACAATAAGCAGGCCTTGCCTCTTATTTCAACCCAGCCCCCTTTTTATCTTCAGCAAAGTCTCCTGAGTTTTTATTATTATTACATTTGGAATGGTATATTTAGCCATGTCTTACAGATGAAGCCCCAAGTGCATGATTTCTTCTGCCCTTCTCTGGATATCTGGCTTTCTCTCCTATAAGCTTTTCAGCTCGTGGCCTCAACATGAGTCTCGCTGCCAAATATGCAGGCCAACACCTTAGGTAAGGCTGAGGTGTTAAACATGGCACCTGTGGGCAGCCACGTGTTGGCGGACTCCTCACTTGGCACCTGCCAGGCTCTTCCCCACTAGGGATGTGTGAAGGACCCATTTTTGGGATTGGAATCCCTCACATTCCCTGGCCTTGTCTTCCCAGTCTCTGGTCTGTGCTGTCATGGCCGTGAGTCCAAGTTCCTGGTGAGCACATCCAGTGTTTGTGTGCTGCTCACCAGGAACTGAGCCCCACAAGAGCTCTGCACAAGCAGCGCCCCTTCCCATGTCATGTGCAGCAGCCCTTGTCTGTGCTGTGCGTGATGTGGAAGAAGGTTGCTGGCTGCACAGTGCTTCCACGGACTTCCTCTCCGCTCAGCTCTCTTTCTGAGACTGGGCCAAGCATGAGAGGAATCCACAAACACCGGAGAGACAGATTCCGGGGGCTTTGTTGCAACACTATTCCCCACACATCACGTTTTAAAAAACGAAGAGCAAAATGAAAGGCTTCCTTGCAGTGCTATCCCTTTTTGGATTCAAGTCCTGCATTTTGGAGTTCAGATCCCACTTCTACCTTGTAGTCAGATTTTTGGGCAAATTACTTTTCTTTTACCTCTTTGGGACCATCCATGTCCACTATGGCAGCCATTTTATGAATGGGCTAACCACCAATTGTGGCCATCTTGTGAGACACTTCCTCGGGATGTGAAACATGTCCACATACTGAAAACAGCTGGGAACCCCTGATGTGGGCTTTGATGCAATAAGACTGGAAACTGGAGCCCTGTTTAAACCGCCTTGTGGTTTCTGCAACCTTTACAGACAGTTAAACTCCAAAATTAGGTCACATTCACAGACATATTTCAGATAAGGCAGGAACTGCTTTCATATAGCAAGAACAGATGCTGCTTTGGCCTATGTGAGAATACTAGAACAAGTCTGTGGGCAACTTTATATTGGGGAACTTGCCTAGAATATGCCGACCCTTAGCAATCTTGCAGAATTTTTAGGAAAAAAGAGATGTGAAAAGTGGAAAAGAAAGCTGCAGGTGTAGCTGACCTGTCATGTGGGCCAAGAAACCGTCATCATGGTGTGACTGAAGATGCGCCGAAAGGGAAGGGTTGGGCTCTGGCCACCTGGGCAGGCACATCGGAGCTGAGACTGCCGTCAGGAATCTCTGGTTTAGAATAGAAAGCTCCAGCGAAGCGCCCTGCAGCTGCCTGCTTTTCCTGCGTGCGTGCTGGCACACAGACCGAGAAGAATGAAAGCTGTCACAGTCGCTTTCTATTTGGTATTTCTTGTGGCCATGAACAAAGAACGATGGAATGCAGCCTGGTCTCTTTTTAGTCTGCCTCAGTTTGGTTGCATGGCACCGTAAGAAGAAATGGGTTTCCGTGGTCATTAATCAGAAAATTCATTTTATATTGGCCAGCCCAGGTTTAAAACTAGACTGCTAGATCACTTTCCAAAGTAGTTCCTAGCTCATTCATGTGGAAAAGTACTTATTATCTACTGAAATTTCAGAGAGGTGGTGTGAAGAAAATAGATATGCTTTCTCTTGAAAGTGCTCAAATGGTTCTGCAACAGGATTACATCTGCCAGAACTTTAAAAAATGGTGTTATTTCTGCCTCATTTTTAATCCGTTTTTTGGTTTATGGATGTAAAGGCCTTCAGGGAGTGCCAGAAATCCACACGATGTTCCTGCATGCTCCATCTTGCGTTTGGAGCTATGATTCAGATGGCAGATGTGTACAATCATAAGTAACAGCCAGACAACTCTCTTTTGACTCCTCATTTGAAGAGGCTCAAGAGGGCAAGTTATTCCAGCTAAGGTCAGTGTGAACTTAAGCTCAAAAATATTCCTACCACATCCACCTGTTTCTGACTGAGGCATTCCAAAAAAGAGGCAGCGGAGTAAGGGTTTGTTTATGCCTTGGGTTAATTCCCCACCCCGCTTCTCCTTTTCACATCCCTTTTTGGAATTCCTGCCATCACAGATGTAACTTTCGGTTCAACATAGGATCTGTTTTCACCCATTAAAGGAAAACTGCTGCTCTTGACACATGGTAGGAAGATATTATTAATTACACAAGGCAGAGCATGTGGCGAATGTAGAAATATTGTCAATGACTTTACTTTCCACTAGAAAAGCTACTCACGCTTAGTCAATACGCAGATAACAGACAGCAGAACCTGCCTCCCCTTGCAAAATCGAGTCTAATGAATTGAAACTCTTACAAAGGCATAACATCCAGACATGTTCTTTAACGACGTGGGACGACCGCAGTCTATGAGTCACCCTTTGCTTCTAATATTGCAAAACTGTCATGTCTAAAGAGGGCTGCCAACATTGTTTTCTGGCCTGATTCTTGTGCTTTTCAGAGCTGCATCAACCCATCGCTTCAGCAGCTGGAGCTTCCCCAGTCCCAATATAGAGATGCAGTCATGGAAAAATGGCACCTGTTGAATGTCTTTTTGCTGCCCTCCCCCATCCCAAAGCTGATAGCCATATGTTCAAAAGGCCCCCATGGTCATATCTCTCATCAGATCTGATTACCAAGATAATGTGCCTGAGAGTGCTTTGAACATTTCGAAAGTGTTGTTATTGTGGTGGGTTAAACCCCTCATGTAGAGAAGCCCAGAAGCAATTAGGCAGGTGAAGGTTTTCCTAGCAGGGAGATAAAGTGATTGCCTACTTAATTTCTGGATATTAGGCTATGTGTAAAAGCACACAAGCAGGACAAGTAGAAAGCTGGAAGCCTTAAATCAGCTTTCCTGCTGTCCTCCAGATGTTTTGAACTCTAACTCCCATTAGCCTCTGCCAGCAGGGCTCATGGTCAGGAATTCTGAGAGTTGCTGCTGAGAATGTGTGTGTGTATGAGAGAGAGAGAGGTATTTTATTTTTTGTAACTGGGGGTTATTTTTGGTTGTAAACCATCAAGAGAGAGAGCTTCCTGTAGCTTAGAAAGCTGGTATAGAAAATAAGGAAAATAATTCTGTATGTTTAAACTGTAAGGAGTATTCTCAGATTAACTAATTGCTTGCTGAAGGTGTAGCTGCTCTAGGTGAATTCTGGGAAGAGTGAATCGCTTATTCTAGGGCTGCCAACTTGTCAGCCAGCCACTGCTGGTTAGCCAGCCCCACCGGCAGCTTGACACACAGCCATTAGCAGGCGCGGGTCTGTGTGTCTGTGCCATGCAGTTATCCCCTGGCGGTCTCCGCGCATCAGGTTGCTGCAGGAGGCGCAAGAGCAGGCAGGGCCTTTTGTCCCAGGCAGTTTCCTGATCAAGAATCCTTCTGCAAAGGGCTTGTTCTGCTGAAAAGAAGAGGTTGGACCATCCACGAGGACACCTTGCCATGACTACTAAAGTGCTTCCAAATGGAAGGCTTCCTGCATCACCAGTCAAAAGACATCGTGCGGCTATTCTGTCTTTCCCTGCTGGTTGCATTTCCCATGGTAGGTGGGGAAATGGACAGGGCATCAGGAAAAGATAGACACCTTGCGAATGGAAGCTGGCATCACCAGGACCCCATGAATTTCCATGAATAAGGCATGAGAAAAACTTCATTTGGAATTATCCCTGGTCAGCTGTTGCAGAAGAAATCGGAGTGGCTGCTATTCAGGTGGATCCTGGATGCCTGTGAAACTGTATCTCCATTCAAGGAGCCAAATGACCTGATGCATTGTCACGGCACACATGATGCATTAAAATGATGCTCCTGGAAGTGCAATCGTTAAATCAACCGCGCTGTTCTCCAGAACAGTTTGAAAATGCAGTGACACAACGGAGCAACTACAAAGTTTCTTGTGTACATAGCTGAGGGCAGAACATCTCTGACAGATTTCAAATGGTTCTTTCTTTCCTGGCTGTGTCTTGAGAGCATTAATACTGTAAGACAATAAAGAGACGTGTGTCTCCTTCACAGTGTTCATTGTGAGTGGGCAGTCACTGTGAAAACAAAAAACCTTCTTCCAATAGGAACCGAATGCATTATCTACAGATCTGGCAGGAGACCCTATCTAGATTTTGCGTATGGACTTTTTATGAGCTTTGGAAGTGACAGCTCCTTGCTCCTTCTGGACTTAAGTGTAAATCGATTTCTTGTGGCTTTCAGCTGAACCCAAGTAGAGGAGATGCTACTCGACTTCTTGACAGTGATAAGATACTAGGTGCCCTAGGAAATTGTGGCTTGAAACAAAAACCAGTAGACACAAGCATACGGATGGAATCAGGTAGACAAACACAAAGGTTAATGCAGAAGGACGTAAAGGTAAATTCCTGTGACAGTGGTAGTCAGCTTGAGAAATGGAGACTTCTGACCTGCCATTTTAATTCGAAGGCTGAGGACCAGTTCGTGCAATCCAGGGAGAAACGCCACTTTTCAAGTAAGCAAGAGTCCTTTGACAGGAGCTACATGCATGTTGTACCAGAGCTCCGTCTAGGAGTGCATCTCCTAAACGACAAGGTTCTCTTCTTCCAGATGCAATGATGGCAGCTAATTTGGACGGTTTTGAAGTGGGGGTCAGACAAAGTCATACCTGGGCAACCACTTCCCAGCATGGGCATAGCTTGAGTGAGCATGACAGGCAATAATGTGGCAATGGAGCACTGGGGCAGCTACAAGAGCAGCTCTGTACATTTAATCAGCACGGGGTTTTCCTTTGAGTAGCCGTGTGCATGGATTTATTTTCTGTTAGCTGCACAAAAATAAAGCGCACACCATATGAAAGAGGCCTGAAGGCACTACTCTGTGAAAGTTTAGAAGGGAAAAGGCCTACCAGGCCCAGCATACCACAGCCACTGGGCATCCTTGTCTAAATTCCCATCTAAATTTAAATAGGATTGTGTCCTAAGTGGACTTCTAGTTTTCAGTTTGGCCCTGGGATTTTTCAGGGTACCCTGGAAACTTCACCAGAATGCCGTGAGTCAAGCTGAAGCTTTGGAAAGGTCTCTCCCAGACACTGGGAATCCTCTACTACCTCTGCTCACAGTTGTTCCTCTGTCCTTCCATGACAGGACACAAAGAAGGCATTTTTCTTTTCTCTTTTCTTCCTTCCCTCCATCATCCTGGATAACATCATACAGGGATGCAGGAACTATGGGAGCCATAGTTCTTTGAAGAGTACCCATGTCCTCACCATCAATACAAATCAAACATCTTCCCTTCCCTTCCCTTCCCTTCCCTTCCCTTCCCTTCCCTTCCCTTCCCTTCCCTTCCCTTCCCTTCCCTTCCCTTCCCTTAGACATGCACATGGTAGGCATGAGCAGAGCCAGCTGGAGTCAGGGTCAGACTAGGACCAGGAGGTCCCTTCTGACTCGCTCTGTTTCTATGTTTCCCTTCCCTTCCCTTCCCACCCCACCCCACCCCACCCCACCCCAACCCACCAGTGAAAGGGCAGATGTTTCCCTTAGGGAATGTGTTTGGGGAGCTCTGCTCTGAACAAGGGACTGCTAATATAGAAGGGAATAAACTAATGTGCATTTCCCTCCAATGATTATCCCCTGCCTCACTAAAGCTGTTAAATCCAGAGCCTAAAATTATCTAATTACACCATTGCTGGCTATGAAAGTGGGAGGATCTGTCCAGCAGGCATGGGCAAAGGAAACGTATATGGCAGAGTGATGAGTCAGGACTTCTTCTCCATGGGTTGATCCAAGTGGGAGAAGAGTGTCGGAGCTTGTAAAACTTCCCCTCTGGTTAATCAAGGCTGTATGAGCTCTTGGAGTTCATTTATGGGCATGAGCCTGGGGAACTTCATTGACATCGCTTCTTATGACTAAAGCTTTATAACCTATGTTAGCTCATACAAGCCTTGGCATGATTGTCCCTAAACATTTGCAATAATATGCAGCCATTCTGTCCATTAATTGTTCTCTTAGTCCTCTTGATAAGGTTTGTAAAAATTAATGCTTTCCAGGATAGTTTTATCTTTGGCGCAGAACAGCACACAGTGATTGCATGGATGCAGCAGTTCTCAGGGTAATCCTTCATGAACTCACAGTTCATCTGCAAAGCAGCTGGGGGACCCTTGGTTAGCTGTGCCACCATGATAAACGTGGGTTGAACATGTACTGCAGCAACCAACCAATTACTTGTCATGTTTTGACAAATAAGCTCTTCCATGTGAATCTGTTCATTGTATCTATATTTGGTTTCATCACAAAGCTGAGATCTTAGCACAGCACAAAGAGCAGTCCTTTCCTTTCTGGTAATCTCTAGGTGGTGCTACGCTACAGCCGAAAGCACAAATTTACAAGCAGAAAGCAAGCTTTTCTTTCTCTTTCAGAAATAATGCTCCATTTCCCCCACCCCTTGGAAAGTTACTCTTGGAAGACAGAAATGAAACTAGGCTCTTGATGCCGAACAATGCCTTTCACAGAAAAGTTCAATCTATGAGGTTTTGCCACTGACATTCTCAACCAGTCTGGTTACAGGAATGAATGCTGTGTGGAAATTCCCAGGAGTCACAAGTTTAGTCAAATAATATCTGCATAATGCAGAAATTGGACTAAGATGTCACTTCACATATAGCTGAGAGAGAGAGGGAGAAGCAAAGACCAGATTCTACATTCCTCTTTCATGATATCTGTCTCCAAAGGGTGAGTGATCATGGCAGTGGGAGCTATTTGGGAGAAGAATGAGGAGGAGAAAAACACTCCGAATCATAAGGAAAAAATGGGAGGATATAAAAAGTTAAAAACAGCATTCAGTGAGTGCAAAGTTGTGTCACGCCTGGGAAACACAGCAGAGAGTCTGTGCTTCAGGTTGCTAAGCAAAGGTGTGAAATTAGTAAAAATAAATCCCCAAAGGACCCATGGAATAAAACCAAACAGTGGGAAGTAGATTGGATACCTGTTATATGTAATTATGTCTGAATCTCTTGCGGCGCAATACCATTACATTTGCACCATTGGTGCTAAACACATATGCTCACACAATACATTTTCTGGACTTTTTTTTCCCTTTGCAGCACTTTGAAGGTTTAAAAGGAACCCTTTAAAATACTTAATGCTTTTCTTTTTGGAATGTGTACTAAAGGCCCTGCACTGTGGGGAAGACTCCCATAGTTTTTGTGCAAAGTGCTATATTCATCACCTGAGACCAGCCATCAGTCCCACATCAGACAGGGGAGTTGCCTGCTGGCAGGAGGTGCATCCATGCTGAGCAGGGAGAGCTGTGCTGCACTTGCAATTATTCTCCCTTGAAAGTCTCCCCATCCAGTAAGTTCCAGCAGGTTCTCAAAATGTCTGGGGATACTCAGTGTGTAGACAAGAAAGTCCATCTGCTGCTCTATCGCTATTCTTCAACTCAAGGTGTCCAGATGTTCCAACCTGGCTGTGCACACACCTTTCAAGATGCTTTGTTTTAAGTGGAAAACACCCAGGTGGTGTTTTAGGATGTGCTCCTCCACTTCCAGATGGGTACAAGCGACTTATCAGAGATCTCTCTGAAACTATCCCCAAAATAAGGAACTTTTGTGCTTGAAGGGGAATGAGCAATTCAAAATAGTGTTCCCAGCAACTCAAAAGAGTATTTTTGCTGTCATGAAAAAGCACCACTCATGGGACAGTTACATAACCTGGTCCACTGGCATCTGGATTCTTTCCTACAGCCTAGCAACCAATTTGTGTTTTATTGTCTGGATTCTGGAAGGGTCTGTTATAGCAGGCTTTGCATGGATGTTTATCTTCCATTGATAATTTTGCTCATGATTACTCATTTAAATATTAAAAAAATCAAGGCAAATGAAAATCTGAGTAAGAAAACAGGTTCATCTTTCTGCAACTTCTCACAGTTTTGATCTGTATGTTGCCAATGATGTACTTGCTGCTGAAAAGAGGAAGTGCTTTGTGTATTGTCCTTGGCATTTTCTACTGGTACATAAATAATTGTATCCTGTTTCACATAATGTACTGTCCAGAGGAAACTGGAGTTTCTTCTCCTTTCCATTCTAGCAGAATAAAAACAGGCAAATGAAATGACTGCAGCAGGAAACACAAAGTCTCCTAACACTCTGTGGTGGTGTTTCGCTTCACAGTGTAGATAACAAAAAGCTTTGCAGGGTTAGACTAATTTATTGTAGATTAGGGACCTGGGGGCCTTAATCCACTTTATCTAGCCCCTCAGGGGTTAATGAGCCACAATTCCAGCAGGCAAATCTGACTATGTGGGTGTTTCCAAAGGCCATGCCCTTCCCTTTAGCCACGTCCCATTTTCCCAACCACCTGTCACTCAATAGTTCCCTGTATTTTGTGCAGGTGCCCCCGCATTCTAAGTGGTTAAAGTGCCTTCCCTAAGAGTTAGTTAATCGCAGTAGAAGCTTTTAGCTAAATTATGCTGGTATTCTCAGCCACATCAATTTTGCCTTTGGCCCCATCTACCACTGGAATATTTAACCTGAGATTTCAAAATGAAATTTGGACCTTCGGTTGAAAGAGGTTAAATAACACTGCCATAGATGAAGTGGTCATCCACATTTGCCATGAGCACAGGGAGGAAAAACAGAACTTTTTACAAAGTAAACACCCAAGTTGGGTTCTTCCAGCCACTTACATGGATCAGAAGCAACACTGTACTTTTAATAGGAACTGGGAAAGGTCTGGTTGTTTCTTCCTCTGTAACTATTTACTTATTTATTTACAATATTTGTATACTGCTCCATAAGCAGGCAGATTGCAGGGCAGTCAACTGCAAAAACTAAAAAACAGATAAAAAAATAATATATTAAAAAAGAGGTCCTGTTAGACCCGAGGCTGGTCAGCAAGAAGGTTTCCTGGACCAAGGATGTCTTCAGCTAGTACCAAAAGATGGCGCAAGGATGGTGCCTGCCCAACCTTCCAAGACAGGAAATTCCACAGACAGGCAGCCACCATACTGAAGTCCCTTCCCCTGGCGGGCTGCAGTCAAGCTACTGGCCACTGTGAGACCAGCATGAGAATATACTCCAATGACCCCCATGACCTCTGCAGGCTGCTAAAGGAGAAGGCACCCCTTTAGTTATCCTGGTCCCAAGTTGTTCAGGCCTTTTAACATCAGTATGAGGACCTTAAATTTGGCTATCCTGACTATGTCAACATAAGCATCAAAAATAGATCCATGGAAAACTGTGAATGCCCCATAAGGTATTGGTGGTTTCATGGTGCAGAAAATCTTCATGGCAATGGGGGCAATTCTAGCATTGGCACCAAATCAAGCTGGAAAAATGTCCTTTGCCAAAAGAAGCCCAAAAGCCCCTTTCAGCACGCTTGTGCCAACATTATGTCGTCATGAATGACCCCAAGAGCTGGTGTCTATAAAAGTCCCTTGAGAGCTATTCAGGGAAGATGGTGGGGTTCTTGGAGTAATTTGCTCTGCAATCCTAAGAACATTACTTTTCTGTAGGAGCAGTTCTGGCTCTCCCAGCATTTGTTTGTTGCTGTGCTACTTCCTGCTTTTCATGGGGGAGGAATGAAAGGAAATAAGGAACCTCAGTGTACACATGAAAGCTTGAATTGCTCAGTGATGCATCATAGGATGCCTATTATATTCTCAGATAATACAGTTGGTATCACTAACCAGAGCAAGAGTTCAGTGGCTGGAAGAGAAATGCTGCCCCAGGCCTTTCTGGGATTCTCTGCTAATGCATACATCTGTTCTCCCTCATGTGATGATTGTCTACAATTTACTTCCCTGGGTGTGCATGTGTGAAAAGATTCTATCTATGCATACACCTTTACATGTGTAACAGTAGAAGTTTTTCAAGCTCCCCCAACCTGGTTTCCCCTTGATATGTTGGACTATCTCTCCCATCATCCCCAGATAGCATAGTCATTGGGACTGGGGATGGTGGGACTTGTGGCCCAACTTGTCTGGAAATTAATGGGTTGGAGAAGGTCATTCAGCTGGAGCTTCCTTCTGTCTATCATCTACCAGAATCTTACAAAGTTGCTTCCCCTGCTTTTCTCATCACGCACACTTCTACGTAAGTACAAAAATATACAATTTTGATGGTGAACAAGAAACTGCACAAAATTCAGGATGTCACTTGTGATGAATGAAATCATCTGGAGAGCCCCATGCAGCATTTCTTCCCACAGAAGTATTTCCTTTGTTCTCAATGGCCCCATGGACTCGTAACTTTCTCCATGTTTCTCCTATGGAAATGCCTGGGACCTGGATTTTAAGAGCTGCACACAGCTGTTCGAAATCCAAGTTCGGTATTCAGAAGCTTCAGTGATGAGCCAAAATCTTAGAAACAGATTTTAAAGTCAGTGTATAGACCAAGACTTAGCCTATTCTAAGCCTATTTTTAAAAACTCACACAGGCTGAACAATGGGGGGTCATTCAGATCTTGTTACCTTGAAGACCACCAAGAGCCAAGAAAACTCCCCCATAAATCTAAGGGCAAGGAGAACCCAGCTGAAGAACACAACTAAACAATTGCACATGCGACTGGACGGGTTTGGGAAGGTTCCTCGCAGACCCCCACTGAGGCAATTTCCTCCTCTGCCACTTTATCAGCTGGAGATCGCCAGTGTTACAGTTTCGTAAGTTGACAGTCAGTGTGTTGAAAAAGCCAAATACATCTGATCCTTTTAAAGTATGCACATTAATAAAGGGCTGGATTCCTTTAGAGCCCCCTGCTACTGTGTTGGGATTAATGGAAGTGGTTGATTGGGGAATATTACCAATCAAGTAACAGTCCTATGAACATGAATAGATGCTGATTGTGCAGAGTTGCAGAGTCGCAACAGCATGAAGGACTAGTTGTTGTGTAGTGACTGATAATGTTCATAAGGAAAATAGTATACTTTGTCCATGTGAAATACACAACCTACAGATAAATTCCGTGCATTGTGTAGGCAAAATGCTCATCCTTGAATGAGAACCAAACAAAGGTAAAATGACTGTGTACATGGGTTATAAAGTGTGTGCTCTCTCTTTGACCCTGTGTCCTTCCCCAGCCTGAGCTGAGATGCTCCACTGTTGTCTTGTAACTGATTCCATCCAGTCATGATTAAGAGTCAAAACCGTTCCTAATTCACACACAAACATCTTATAAAACATTGGAGCAGGTAAGAAGCTGGGGGTACATCTTCAAAATAGATGAGCTTATGGAAGCTATATCTGAAATGGACAGCAAAATTAGGCTTGTGGAGTGCAGTCCTATGCAATTTGTCCCTCTGTGGAAGGAAGGCAAGAAAGAGGAACATCGGAGGCATTTTTCACCTTGTGTTCATGCTCTGACTTCTGATGCAAGTGAAAGAAGAAAGTGCAAAAGCAGGACTACAACTGAATATTAAGACAACAAAAACTGCAGAAGGATTTACAGAACTTTACTATTAACAATGAAGAAATTGAAATTGTGGAAGGTTTGGCTCATGGTGACTGCAGCCAAGAAATCTGAAGACTGACACTTGGAAGGACAGCAACAAAGGAACTGGAAAATATCAAGTATAAGGATTTTGCACTGGAAAACAAGGTCAAGGTAATCCATACTATTGTATTCCCGATCTCTATGTACGGGTGTGAAAGCTGGACAGTGAAGAGAGCTGACAAGAAGAACATCGATGGATTCAGAACATGGTGCTGGAGGGGAGCTTTGTGAATACCCTGGACTGGCAGAAAGCCACACATGTGGGTCCTAGATCAAGTTGAGCCAGAGCTTTCTCTGGAAGCAAAAACGACAAAGCTGAGGCAGTCATGTTTTGGGACACCATGAGACGGTAAAACTCCCTGAAGAAGACAATCAGGCTAGGAGAAGTCAAAGGCAGAAGAAGAAAAGGAAGACCAAATATGAGACAGATTGGCTCCATAAGGAATGCCACAGTCCTGAATTTACGAGAGCCAAACTGGGCTGCCGTGGATAGGACATTTTTCATTCGTAAATTCGCCATAAATTGGAGATGATTTGACAGCACACAGCAACATCAAAAGCTAGACCGGCCTCTAAGCCCATCCAACTAGCTTATCTCTCTGTGGGCAGGAATGGGAGAGGAAAGACCAGTGGATCCATGTCTCCACTCACTCTCATGATCGCTTTTCTCTTCCCCAACCTTCTTTTCATTGTTACCTTTAAATAAAAAGGTTCATTGTGGCAACCTTGGAAGAGGAGCTCCTTTGGAACTTTCTGCAGAATCAGTAGTAAGTGCTTGTAGCTGTGTCTAAAGGTGTGTGTGTGTGTTTGCATGTGGGTGAGTGAGAGGATGCACACCATTCTATAGTCCCGGAAATACCAGAGTCCCAGATCATTCTGTAAGCTCAGAAGGGATGTAAGCCTATGCATCAGTGGGCTGAAAAAGTCCCACAACTCCCAACATTCCTCAGTCAGCCTTGGCTGGGGAATGCTGGGAGATGCAGGGCATTTTCTGTCTAAACATAAATAAAATAAAATAAAATTTGAATGAAATAAAAATCTTAAATAAAAACAATACTATGATTCTCTAGATTTCGTCGCATCTATTACATGGCCTTCCCCAATTTGGTACCCTCCAGAAGTGTTGGACTACAATTCGCACTATCCAATACAGGATTCATCTTACTATTTTATTTTGCCCCAAAACGATGAGGAACTATAGTTGTTGCCTTTCATTCAAAAAGAGCCCCTATGCCTTTACCACAGGAGGCAGAAATTCTAGGCATACTTTCCCCCGTCCTCATTCAGAAAATCCAGCTTTCTCTGTGCAAAGATACAGCGATGGACAAAGCTACACCTATTGCATTTTGGCTTGCCAGGCATCCTTCTGAAGTCTCTCTGAACAGGCACTGTCTGAAAAATAAATAAAACCGTGTAAAAATGATTGCTTATTGGGCTTTCGGCATTCATGAGATCTTGCATGTCCCAGTGACCTAGTATATGCCTTTGGCCACAGCACAAGTGTGACTTCTTTTCCTTCCTCAGCATTTTAGGCTGTGTTATTGATTCGGAAAACCAGTGTATGTTATGGTCAGCCTCACTGACACAATTATTTATCTTCTGGTCAGGGACTTTTGGGTTCATACTGATTTGCTTACTTTGAATCTAACAGCTTTTTACTTCTGGAGATGAAAAATATGACCAAGAAAAGATCAAGGAAGATGAAAAAATGTGGTGTTGCACAAATGGGAAGATTGGAAAGGAACGGAAAAAGCTTTGTTAGCTCAAAGGCAGATCAAATAATCCTTTGAAAACAGTATTACTCAAAACATCAATATGTGTACAGTTATTGTAAACCAACAGCAGCAGCAACAACACAATGACCAAGTGGTTGGGTCTTGAAATGGTGAAAAAGGTTTTCAGGAAAGGGATGAAGAGGTGACAGGGCAGTTAATTCCATTCTTGGCATCAGTTTTCACTGCAGAAGAAGTTGGACAGTGCCCCATATCTGAACTGCTTTTTGTGGGACCAGCAACGAGACTGAAGAATTAGGTCAAATCAAGATGACAAATATAAAGCTCTAGGGCTTATTGACAAAGTCAGTTTTAACAACTATCAATCTGGCATTCACCCAAGAGTTCTTCAAGGTGTTCTTGTAGAACCTTCAACAAAAATGTTGTTCATTACTAAAGTAAGCCTCTTTCCTGAAGGATATTGGGATGAGGCCAGGAATGTACGGGCCCATTAATCAATGTTTGTCAGGTAAATGGTGGATTGAATAGAAAAATCAGTACTGAAGGAAAGTCAGTATTCAGCTTGGCTTTTGCAAATCATGCCCTTCCACTCCAACTTTTGCAGTTCTTGGAGGGTGGCAGCCCCTAGGTGAGGGAGATGCCCCAAGGAGGGATACCACACGCTTTGACTCAATTGCAGCTTTCTATCCCAGCCAAGATGAGCAACACCTGAAGCGGCTGAAGGAGGAAGGGAGAGAAAGGAAAGGGGCTGAGGATAAATGGAGCACAGGAGAGAGGATGGGGAAGGATGCACAGCAGAGGCTGCAATGGCAGTGGGCGAAACGCAGGAGGTAGAGGGAGCTCACAGGAGGGGCAGTGAGAGAGGGAAGGACTGAGAACAGGTACATGTGCTGCTTCTGGCTGGGGCATCAGATTACCAGCAGCTTAAGTCTGACTCCGTGAGAGAAGGGAAGCCCACGCTGGTCCCTTTTGCCAACAGACCCTGGATAGAATTGAAGAGCCCTCTTGCTAGCACTCATTCAGAGAGTCAGGAAGACAAGTTATGCACAGGCTTCGTGCCACCAAGAGAGGCTGCTGGGGAGGCCACCTTGGGTTTTTCCCCAGCTGTTCCACCAGGAGTTACTGAAGACAGTGCTTCTTGCATAGAGAGGAGAAGATCCCTGGCATGATGCAGCCTGTCATAATATTGTTTGGAGTTCTGACTCCACTTTTGTTGGAGTTTAACTGGACTTTTGGTACACATGACCAAGAAGCATTCAGTAAGTCTGTTAAGTGTCATCCCACTGATGGAAGCACTGAAACAGAGAGCATTTGACATTCCTCTTATTCCAGACCCTGTGGCAGATATGTTTTGCAAATGACCCAAATTGCACAAGAGTCAGATGCACCAAACAAACAAACAAACAAAACTGCAACAAAACAAAACACACAGCCCATTTTGGTAAATTCTCTCACTCAATTTACTTAAGTAACTCCAGCAATCATAGGAATGAGAAGACAGGCTGCAATTGCATGTGAACTCTGGATGTAACCCTACTGAACACAGTGGGATTTAGGGCTATGTGAGGGTTTTGATAGGGAGCTGAAAATCCTCCAAATGTTCATGATAGGGCTCCCCATGAATTCCAGTTTGTTAGCCCTGTGCTAGGGCCAACTAACTCTGGCATGAGTTAAGCCAGCTCATTGAATTCTGTCAGATGGACTGCGATATTCGTTGGGAGGTTTTTTTGAATCACTAATATAATGGACGCCTGTAAGCACCTGGGGCTGTAGCATTATTTGTGTAGAATTGGCCAATTTGTATGAACCATCGCGTGGATTGCAAGTCCTTATATGTGCAAGTTTCATTAGCAATTAAAATATATGCTCAAATTGTGGTTTGTCTCAGAGAAGGACATCTGTGGGAAAAAAGTGTCCACCCTTTTCCAATGTTCCAACAAGCTGTATTTTCCTGTTTTGGTACATCTGTAGTGGGACTTACTTCTGCACAAGCACACATAAGATCGCACCATTAAAGAAGCAGAAAGTAGGAGTACAGGAATTGTTCTCACAACAGAGAGAACTGAGGCGTGTTCCACATACCCTCCCAGTAAGGATTTGCACTAAACTGGGCAGGAAACTGAAGCAGATTCCTGTGAGATCAGGTAATGGACAGCTTTTTTTTTTTTGCATTCAAGCCAGAATGCTAAACACCCTTGCCTGGGAATAAGCCACACTGAACCCTGGCTTCTCGGCGTGCCTGTTTAAGGTTACTCTGTGCATGAGGTTGCTAGGAAGTTTGCCAAGCAATATTCATGATCCATCTGCACATCTGCCCTTTCCATATTCCACCCAGCAGCTTCTGCTTCTCCTAACTGACCATTTCTTCTGCCATATCCACAACTCAGACCTGAAGTCTACATTCTGCAAAAAAGTTTAACATGAGGAGAAGCAATGCAAAGGGAAAAGTATCTCCCCCTTTTTGCATAATTTATTTTGAGAATAGAAATTGTAGGGTTTTGGCAGAGAATCTGGACTTCTGTAGCACAGAATTTAGTGCCAGGTATGAATGTCATTGTGTACATAACAAAAAAGGGTAGGGTTATTTGGCATGGTAGTATTCCCGATCGTCATAACATTAGATTGCTTATGGGAGCAGATGTTTCTGTGACTCAAGATGAAGAGGCATCATGTGACTGATGCAACAGCACCAAAGCTGGTTGCCAGAATATTCCCTCAGCTTTGTAACATCTTGCAGTTGCTGAAAGATAAATTTCCTATGTCACAGTTCTATTTACCAAGCATAGAGCAGATGTGTCTCTGTTCAAAAAATGCATCCAAGTCTTGGAATGCTTTTACAGGTGTCTTTGTGCTTTATTCCAAAGGAAGGTCAGCAAACTGCTGATTAATCCAAAAAATCAAACAAATAACTCCCCCACCCCCCGCCTCCCCCAGTATCATGATTGGGCAGTCAATGAGGAGGCAGTGACTTCCACCAGCTTGCATGGGACCAGATATGCTGAATCATCCTTGAAAAAATGGTGTGGTACATAAGAATGAATATTAACGGGTCTCATTCCCCAGGTCAACCGTCATGAGATTTTTCGTGTCATTTTTTCAGGAGTGGAGTTTGCTTCAGAAGTGAAGGGGTCTGAGGCAAAAATATGAGTCACAGGCAAGCGGCCGTCTCTGTAGGGGAAACTGTCTGCTTCTCACCATCTGGAAGAAGACAAAATTCCCCCCACCTTCCCTCGGCCTTCCAAACAATAGTAAATAAGTATTTAATAAGTATTTAACTTTCAGGACTACTTTGCTGCTGCCAATGGCACCCATGCTCTCCTCGAGTCCAAGTACATCATCCTCAATGCTGGTGAAATTAGCTTGGTTCCTGAGGCAGAAAATCGTACAAACACCTCTTTCCCTACCCCTGGCAATAAAAATACAATATATTACAGAATGGACAATTTGCTGCCCTTTTGTGACACCCATGTCATCTGCCTCAAAGAACAGACTTCTAATTACATTTGGTTTTCCCGCATTTATGCTGACAAGGATAAAAGGGTTTGTGTGTAAGGGTGGAAGTTACTCATTTTTATGACTGGTCTTTCCAGCTCTCTCCTCCATCTTCCCTTCCTACAGTTTCAGATGGCTGATTATCACACTCTTCTCTTTCCTGAAACTGGCTTGACCCCATGAATTTTCATTCATGCCTGTGGAGATGTCAGTGTTTTTGCATGGCCTGCTCATCAGAATTTGAGCTGGTGCTTGATCCAGAGAAATTCAGTCAAGTTTATTTTCTGCATATCAGCCGGTTGATAAAGACACAAAAGCAGTCCAGGCTTGGTTTTATCTGTGATCAGCTTATAGTACCGTATGCAGAGATAGCCTAGGTTTCCATGCTCTTGCTTGCTTGCTTGCTTGTTACATTTCTATCCCACCTTTCCTTCCTTTCAAGGAATTCAAGCCAGCTTACATCATTCTTCTCCTCCTCTCAATCTTATCCTCACAAAAACCACCCAGTGAGGCAGGTTGAGCTGAAGTCTGTGCCGGGTCCAAAGTCATCCAGTGGGCTCCATGGCTGAGTGGGAACTAAAAACCAGATCTCCAGAGTCTGGTACCACTCTCCACACCACGCCAGTTCTCATGACCCTTTTGGGGACACAAGGAAGAGCCATGGGAGAAGGCTTGGCCCTGGAGGAGGAGGGAGGCTCTGCAGAGACTGGGAGGAAAACAGGCTGAGAAGAAAGGTAGCGTGGAGACTGCAGGGAGGGAGAGGCAGAGAAGGAAAGGGGAGGTCCTGAGGAACGACCAGGAAAGAGAGCATCACCTTTCTGTCCCACCACCACCCAGGGGTTCTCTACGCAAGGCACTTGTGGGCTTCACTCAGTTCTGAGGGACCTTACACAGACTCATCCTGCTCCCAGGGTCCCAGGCACATTTTCCAACCATTTTGCTGCCTTATTAGCATAAGGAGGATGCAGGATTGCCCCAGGTGATGCCATGATTCACTCTGGGCATTTACACCCCACTTTATCACACAGCGGTATGTTGTGTTGTGTAATGGAAAGGCAGCGAGGACCCCCACCCACACCTGGGGAGAAAGATGACCTCTTCTTATACGACACTCATTTTCTGCTGCAAAGGAATTAGTAGGAGAAGCCTTGGTAAAACGCTGGGCTAAATGCCGTGCCAGAGAAGCCCCCAGTGAGCTGTCACTGGATGCGCACAGCCTGTCCAAGATCTAAGTTGCATTGTTGAGTCATTTGGGTGCTTGCTTCCCTTCCCTTCCCCTCTCCCCTTCCTTGTGAAAAAAATCCTGCTTCTTGTTTCATAAGTGCCCCCCTTTCAGGGAATGGGGTGCTGGTAGGCTGCAGACATCCCTTGTCTCTCTGGGGTCAATATTTTTCTCCTTTATCCATTCCACTACAGTATGAACTCGGGTCCTGTGAGTTCTGCCAGCCAGCAGGGCTGTGGACAGGGAAAGTGGAGGTGCACCTCGGTATCTATGAAGCTACAGCAAATGAACAGCATGCCTAGAGCTCTGTGGCGAGCCCACGTGCTGGGTCCTAAGGCGCCAGTCCCACTGAAGCAGAGAGCACCAAACAAAACATACAGGTTCTTAAATACAAGACAGACAACAGAGCTGGACTGCTCTTAAATTAGGTGATCAAATGGTGAAAGGAGTCGTAACAATTCTCACCTCATTCCTTGAAAAACATTGTTTCAGTTGCATTTTGTGGCCCAGAAATCCCTAGACACACCCCTGCCTGCTTCTGATCCATCTCTGCAATGGGGTTTAAGCACCAGGACACTGGCTTGCGGGTGCCATTATATAGCTTCGCCTGCAACATGTTGGGAGTCTTGTTGGTACAGTAGCTTTCAGACCAACCAGTATGTACAGAATTGCAGCTATCCGTTACTCTGAACAGCGATTTTCAACACCAAAGAGATTAAAGAGACTTGCCAATGCAAAGAAACGTACATAGAAACACAGAAACAGAGTGAGTCAGAAGGGGCCTTCTCAGCCATCTAGTCTGACCCCCAGCTCCAGCCGGCTCCACCCATGACATGCCTACCATAGGCCAGGTCTGGGACAGGTGGTAGCTCAACTCACGGCAGACCACCTTGACTCAGAGGACGTTTCACCTTTTCCTTTCATGGCTGAGGATTCTTGGTTTCTTGAAGCTAACACTAGTAATAAAACCTGTATTAATCCTTGCCTCCCTCAAGCACATCCATGACACCCTGCGCACCCCAGAAACTCAGTGTATTTTTTGTAATTTTGTATTTAATGGTAATTTATTATGTTCTATTGTATTTCAATGTATTTTATTGTGTTGTAAGCCGCCCCGAGGCTTCGGCAAGGGGCAGCATAGAAATGTTATCATCATCATCATCATCATCATCATCATCATCATCAATAGCCCTGGTTATGATCACTGCCCAGTGTGCATGGAACAGCAGGTGACTGATGTGGGGAGGAAACTCGGGGCAGCAAGAATGGAGCAAGCCATTCTGGGAAAGAGCATGGCAGAGTGGCTCCCCGGAGCACCTTCTTAAGGATGAGAATGGGAATTAGAGGGGAGCTTTGGTGATGTCATGGAAGCGCCAGCCAATCAGACTAGCCTATTGCTTGCTTGCTTGCTTGCTTGCTTGGGCTGCCAATCTGCAGGAACAGACACCCTTCTGAGCCTGGAGATGAATGCACATTTGGTTTTAATGCAGGGAGGGAGCTTCCAGGCTGGGCTGAGCTTAAAAAACGCCCTGCCCCCTTGCTTCTCTGCTGCATTCGCTACTCCGATGCATTTGGAGAGTGCGCCCATTCCTTCTCCCTTTGCTCTGAATTAAGCCGGCCATGTTCCTTTAACGTGTGGAGCATGGCCGGGAATGAAGTCTTGCTCAGTGACTGCTAATAATGAAATGTGAAGGAATCATGTACTCTCCTGGAATCATTGGCTTCAAAGAGGTTTAACAGTCCTTTGTAGAAAGGAAGAAAGCAGTATAATAAAAATAGAGACGGCGCACTCCTCGCTGCCCCCTGAGATGGGAAGTCTGACGATGATAAGTAGAAGCAATTTCTCCCCTCCTGAAGAGCAGGCATCGCTTACCACAGATGAGGCTTCCAGGGATAACAGATCTAAACTGGAGAGCACCCAGGCACTGGGGTTTTTTAATTTTTCCCCTTAATCTAGCCTTTTCAGTTCGACGAGAATATTTACTCTACTGATGAAAACTGGAATTTTCCTTTTCTTCATCATGTTGGCATTTCTGATTGGTTTTGCATAAGAAAATTGAGGGCACCATCCTGCACGTGTTTAGACCAAAACCCCAAAAAGGTCCCACAACACCCAACATTCTGCAGTCAGCCCTGGATGGCACCCTGAGTGGTATGAGGATGCTTATTAGCACCTTCTAGACGTACCACTCCATGAGTATTGCTTATCAAACCATTAATATAAAAGGTCATGATTAATGTAAGGGGTTGCAATACCCAATTCCATGGAGAGAAGTCCCCATAATGTAAGAGCCTACAATCCTATGCCTGGTAACCTAGAAGGAAGCCCTGTGGAACTCAGTGGGATGTATTTCTGAGTTGCACCGTGTGTTTATCAGCCTCCTGGAACATATAGCAATTTTTCATAACAGGTACAACAGCCATTAATTAAGTTCATGGGAGAGGGCCCCAGATGCAATAATATCTATCATAAAAACTCATGAGTAGGCTTTAGTGTTTGTTCTTACCGTGAAAACTTATCTTTCCACAGTTCTCTGTGGGGTTTTGGTGAATAATTCTAGGCTAGATAAAACACTGTGCTGAAATATTGGGATATTCATTGGGTTCATTGCACACAAAGCAAATGCAAAGGATCCTGCATTCAGACATGAGCAGTGGAGAAGTCAGAACTTCAGCTAAACGAAGAAAAATGAGATTTTATTTTCCACCTACATCCTCTACTGCTTCCACTTTTACTCTGGTTACATTAAACACCCATTGTAGGCAGTGTAGTAATTATAATTTCACAGTGCATACATGCTAGTTTTTATTATGTAAAGGCATAGATATGCAAATACCTTCTTATTATTGCTGTATTATTGCATTTCATTTATACCCTGCCTGTCTTCCTCTCACAAGAAACCCGGGGTAGCGTACAAGGTTCTCCTCTCTGTGTTGTCTTCACAGCAACAACTCTGCATAGGCTCAGAGTCCATGACTGGTCCGCCCCCAGTCACTATGGAACAGCCCTTCTCCAACCCATGCATAGCTTTGAGTCTAGGCAGTGCGAAGCCAGGCGAGGGCAATCCAAGGGCTGGAGCTATGGGGCTGCTCCTTCTCCCTGCAAGCGAAGAACGGAATGGATAGATGCCATGGCCTCACGCAGGAGGAGGTCATAACTCTGCCTGAAGGCTTCACTGGGCCTAAACAAGGGCAATTTCAGCCCATGCATCCTGGTTGCCACACTGTGTACTCATGGAAGGTTCTGGTCACTCTTTAGGGGTAGCCCCATGGACAGTGCATTGTGGGAGTCTAAATGTGGTGCAGCTGAGCTATGGGCGCCTACCACTAATTCAAAGTGACTCGGGAAGCTTCACCTCTGGTGTCTTGTGAGTCACCCTCCTTCCCGCCGCCATCATGACCTGAAGATCCAGGGACAGTGTTGGATCAAGCTATGGACCTGATCCTTTGAGGGAAGAGCAATCCTCTCAGGACAGCTTGACTCTCACTCCCTGAATCATGTATTTTATTGATGAATATCAATAAAAACATCTTTCACCATCTTGCCCAGTTTTAGCATGAGTTTAATTTAGCGTTGCTCAGCAATCAAACATAATTAAGTTTCACTGGCCAAATTCTGACTGTCGCTTAGCTGTTACTGAGGGCAGTTCATGGGGTATGAAGCACTAATGGGTCTGGAACGGCTGGATATTCCTCAAGCCTGCTGGAATTTGTGTGACCAGCCCATGCAGCCAACTAAGAAAGCATGAACTCCTTTGCAACTTCAGTAATAGCATGTATCACATTTTAATCACTGAGAGGATGAAAGCTAATCTTTCAGAACAGAGGTTGCTCCCTGCACCAGCCTTCTTCAACCTGATGTCTGTTAGCTATGTTGGACTACAACTCCCATCAGCCCTGGCCAGCATGATTATATGCCAAAACTGTCATTTTTTTAAAAGTGAAAATAACTTCATTAACAAAAAAATCATACAGAAGTGGGTACCGTCACAAACGCTACCAATATTTTTAAATTTGTTTGGGATGGCTGGAGTGAATGAAGTATTCACATGTTATCATATTGTTCCGAAGCTGAGAGCTTTGCCCCCGTACACTCCATCATCATCATCATCTTCATCATCATCACATTTTTATTCCACCTGTAGCCAAAGCTCTCTAAGTCACCCATCCAGATGTCAACCAAGCCAACCCTGCTTAGCTTCCAAGATTAGGCAGGATCAGGCACTTCAAGCTATATGAAAGGTAATTATATCAGAGTAAAGGTCATGTGTACAATGAGTTTATCTCAGTCTCACGTCTGAGGCTCATTCTACTCCTGTGTTTTACAGGTGGTCACAAGGAGGAACCAAAACTCTCACTCAGGAGAAACCTCTTTAAAAGCCTGGTACACACACACACACACACACACACACACTCACGCAAGCTGGAGCAATCCAATTCAGCTGTTCAGTTCATTCTTCATGAACTGCCACTACACCACTGGGCACGCACAACTGATCAAACCGCCCTATGAAGAGCAAAGAAAATCTCAGGTAATTAAAAAGAAGTATTGCTCAGTGCGGAAACATTTTCATGGTTTCTGCTTTTGGACTTCTTGGCTGTGGCAATTAGTGTTTCTTGGAGAGCGGTTTCAAGCTGACAAATTCCAGCAAAGTCCAGGCTTTACTCTCTGCTTCCAGCGGTGCACAGAAGTGAAGCAGCAAGCAAAAGCCTGCTTTCCTGCCAGGCACAGCAGCAGAATTACCTGGTAAAGAGCTCTACTTTTTGAGGCTTGGCAGCTCCAGGCACGAGTTAACTGCCCAGAGATCGTCAGCTATTGGGGCGGCATATAAATGAAATAAATACATAATAATATTGGGTTATATGCTGTATACTTTGCATGCACTGGAAAGCATTATATTAATTATCATTGTCTAACTTGGGTACAAAGCATATTTACTTTTACCTTGATGTAGCAGTGGTTCCACAGCTGACAGGCAGCTCATGAAGTTATATTTGCTTATGAATAGGAGATAGGCCCAGGGCAGCATGTAGAAGGGCCATGGCGTTTTCTGGAATTACTGCTGTTTTCTAGACCAGAGATGGTAGGGCTGGAAAATGGCCCTGCAGGGGATTCCTTTGGGATTTGAGGTTTGGAGCCCAAGACCTGCCCCTGGAAGTCTCCAAGAGGCCAAGTAAAGCAGATCAGATTGAGCCTGCAGTGAGAAGTTCTGGAAATACCTGAAGACCGAGCTTTTTAAAGGACTGGATGTTGTTTAGATGTGGGAGACAGGCCCTTCTGACCACACCATGACCTGCAGAGGCCTTTTGCTGGGCAGGTACCAAAAAGCTTTTTTCCTGAGCTGCTCCTAAAACATAAACTATGCTGTCTAAAGAAATCATGATTGGACCCCTCTCTCTAGGCTTTTAGAAAATGTATGAAGAGACATATTTCTAATTTGGCCTTTTAAATTGTTATCATAATGCCTCTTTCTGAGGGGAGTGGTGCCTTCCACTTGAAAACCTGTGGCTATTGCACCACTCCTTAAGAAACCTACCCTGGACACGGCCAATGAACAACTTCCAACCAATTGCCAACGTTCCCTTTTTGGACAAGGCGACTGAGTGGGTTGTGGCCGGGCAGCTCCAGGCTCTCCTGGAGAAAACTGATTATTGAGACCCATCCCAACCATGCTATTGTCCTGCGCCATGGAGTTCCACAGGGCTCGATTTTGTCCCCCACGCTTTTCAACGTCTACATAAAACTGCTGGGAGGGATCATCTAGAGGGTTGGGCTGAAGTGTCATGCCAATCAGCTCTACCTTTCTTTTTCATCATCTCCAGGTGACGTGGTGACAGCTTTGAACCCGTGTCTGAGCTCGGGAATGGGCTGGATGTGGGCCAATGAGCTGAAGCTCAGTCTGGTAAGACAGAGGGCTGATGGTGGGGAGTCTGTCTGTTCAACTGGGGCATTTTCAACCCATTCTAGATGGAATTGTGCTCTCACTAGAGGACAAAGTCCACAGCCTTGGAGTACTCCTGGACTACTTGGATTGTCACTTGTTACCCAGGAGGACTTGATTTCCAGGACTGCTTTTATCAGCTTCAGCTGATTTATCAGCTGTGTCCCTACTTGGACAAGCGGCGCCTTGCCACTGTTATTCATGCGCTGGCAACCTCCTGCTTGGATTACTGGAATGCGCTGGATGTGGGGCTGCCTTTAAAAGCAGTCTGGACCTTGCAACTCCTCCAAAATCAGGCAGCACCCCTGCTGACCGGGACTGGTGTTTGCGAACATATCGTACTGGTCCTGCACAGGCTACACAGGCTGCCCGTTGCTGTCCAGGCTGAACTCAACATAGCCGTGATAACATATAAGGCCCTCAATGGTCTGGGGCCCGGTTACCTGAGGAGCCTTTCTCCATGTGTTCCTGCCCGTTTACTGCAGTCTTCATCCGAAGCCCTCCTCTGCGTTCCTGATGAAGTGAGGGGGCAGTTTGCAAGGAGGATGGGCTCCTCCTGCACAGCATGCCAACTCCATCCCAGTCGAGGTCCAGGTGGAACCAACTCTTTTGACTTTTAGGTGCCAACTAACGACTTAGCTGTTTAACAGTTATTCTAATAGGAATTTTTTTTATGTATTAAGAATGTTATTCTTATGCTGCTGCCAATAGCATATGATTTTAAAGGAGAAACATTTATTCTTAATTTTAATGGCTTGTTTCATGGTTTATTGTTGGCTGTGTGTGTGTGCGTGTATGTTTTGTATTTATTCTTCTAGTCTTTTCATATTTTGATTTTTAAATTTTGTTTATTTGCAGATTTTATTGTCGTTATTATTGGTCTTTGTAGTGAGCATCAGATTGTGTTTGCATTATTTTATGTTGTTGGATTTTAACATGTTGCAAGCCACCCAGAAAGCCTACATGTAGTGGGGCAGCTTATACATCAAATAAATAAATAAATTCCGTTATCCTGTTCATTCATATTAGATATTTATGTATTCATCTAGGCTAACCACTAAGAAACATTTCACCTTGAGAAGCAGCATTCTAGGGCTTGTAGGTGTGCAAGTGAACCAAGAGTGAATCAGCAAGTGCATCAGATCTGGATATGGTTGCATTAATAAGTCACAGTGGCACTTCAGAGCATGACACACACAAAAGGCTCAAAAATGTTGAATGATTTTTATTTCAGCCCAACTCCCCCAAGACACATTAACTTGTTATGAAAACCAAGCATGAAAGTTTCTGGACTGTGGGAATTTCTTCCCCCAAGTTCCAACTGATGAGGAACAGGCTTCCAGCAGCAACTCCTATTTAAAATCAGCTACAGCTTCAAAGAGTGGACTGTAAGTGAGGAAGGTTTGGTTCTCGTATGAAAAACTGTTACATTTCAATATTTATGAATTCCCCCTGCTCCCCATAAAAGATCTTGTGGCCTTTAAAGTGAAAATGGTGTTGGTGTTGGACAAAACAATTTTATAGATTTCAGAACAGAAGAATGTTTAAATAAATGCAAGACTATTTGAATTGGGCTAATCAATACAGGTTGTCCATTGAAACCTTCTGGAGAACAGATTGGGATGACTATATCTGGGAGGGTATAATCTATCCGCAACTGGCCAAGTAATGCAAATCAAGGTGTTTTAAAAATCAGATAATGAAGAACACCAAGAAATATCTAAACAACTGCAAAAGTAAATGCAGCTGGAATATTAGAACAGATTTTGTTTGCAGGATTGCAAATGTCATGGCCAAAGAATCTCCTAATTTTATTATTTGTAAGCATGCTGATTTAAAAAAAAAATTAATCTGTGGACTCCACAATTTTGGGATTGCAACAAATGTTGAGGGGAATCCTGCTGAAAATCTCTCCCTCCCCCCATACACACACACATGAATGCACACATGCCTTGTCAACCATAGGTAGGAAAGCCGTGGGTGGATGGAAAGGGAAACATTGTAGGAGAAGCAGAAAAGAAAGAGAGATTCTTGTTATTAAGCCATCACTCCTCCATCCTGATTGCCTCCATGGGGAAATTATATTTATGAATATGGAAAGTAGGAGTCCTTCTTAATCCATAAATTAAATAATACAGCTAGAAGTATTCTTTTCAGAGAACAGCTCCTGAGAGTTTCTGCATCTATCCTTCCGACAGCATACAAAGCCATAAATAATCCAACTATCACAACAGAAAGGGAGAATCAAATGACAAGCATGCATTTGGAGAAAGAGCTGCCCTCAGAAAGATTTTCTGAAATACAATCCAAACTGGGAAGCTACAGCTGAAATGAATTACTCCTTGCAAATATTGATGAGGACTATACTCCCAATGTGTGAATATTTACAAGCAGTTTCTCTTCAATGGCCATATTTGTCATCCAAGTATCTGACAAAAGATAGTCAACATTTTATGTATGTTTCCTTAGATTCCACCTCGCTTCGTTAGCACCTGTCCCTGCACTAGAATTAGCAGACTTGTAGGGACCTGCTGGAAATGTTCCGAAGTCCTATCAAAATCCTCATGTGGGTGGAATTCTCAACCACTCTAGCCATTCATCCATTTTGGAAGTAAATGCTTAATTTGGTCCCACCCCAAGAAGATTCCCACATGTGCAGGTGAATGTTAGGGCAAGAGTGTGGAACTTCTGGTCCTGGGAACAAATCCCGCCCCTTCTGGGGTATGAGGACAGCCCTGCAGGGTTCCCAGGGTCACCAAGGCCCCTTTCCCATCCCACCAGTGGGCTTTTTCTCTGCCCACTTATATGGTGATTTCCCAACTTTTGAATGGTTTCTCCCTGTTCTAAAAAAGTTAGGATGCCTCTCCTAAGGCTTCGCTACCGGCAGTACACACTTTAAATCACAGCACTTTAAGTCGTTTGCCTCACTCTTTTTGTCTTCGGTCTCATCCAGTTCCTGGGAGAATCTCCAAATGGGAGCCAGCCCTCGGACTAAGAGGGGTGCAGTGCCCTTGTTTCTCTGGATATTTTTAAGAGAACTAACAGTGAGAAAAAACTTGGTGGAAAGGTGGGATATAAAAAATAAATAAACTTGATAAAACTTCACTTTGTTCTTCATCAAGGGATCACTTGTAGTTGAATGCTACCTGAACTGTTGTCTCACACAAGGGAAGTTCATATGCACTTTGTACCTTTGGGGTCTGATCCTCAAGAACGGATTCACACATGCACATTATCCCTTCATTATTGTGGCCCCTGACCGATGAGCATGTTGTGCACAAAACTATTGTGCTCCGTTTTTGAATGTATAGGTGACTGGTGTTATCCTTCTCTCCAGCTTTCAGGATATCAGCTTGACAGAAGAGTACAATTATATAACAGAGAGTTCGCATGCTCCAGGCTATTTCCCTGTCCAAAGACATAAAGAAGTTTCACAGCTGTGTTTGGATCTCACAGAGCACTTAGCTGGAGACAGTGATTAAAAGCCCTACAATCTGTCATGGAGTCATTTCTCAAACAGTGTCTGCTTGAACTATAAGAATATGATGTTTGCCATTTAATGTCATGAAACGTATGTGAGGGCAGGAGATAATATTAAATCGACTTCTCTTGTCAGCTATGAACATTTTCTTCCTTTTACTGTGGAGGAAGTTACCATTGCTGGGAACATTTTATTGGCACACAAAAACGAAAAAAAGTTCTTAAGAAGGGAGAGGACGACTCGTGGGTACATCAATTTGTCACGTGTGGACAGTCCCTTTGAAGGAGGGAGCCCAGTGTCCTGCAAATTCCCAGACCTTAAGTTGCAGCAAAAAGTATGAAGGAAGGGGATGTTTGTTTCTCTCGAACTATACCACAGAGTTTCTTAATTGCTACATTCTACATATGTGGCAAGGAGAAAACAAGCCCAGAGCCTAGCTGTTTTCAATTATTTCCAAAAAACAAAACCCAGCAGGGATATGTGGGGCTTCAACATGAATGAGCATTGTTGCACAAGGAAAGAAAACCACCATGAACAAATATAGCTGTTTTGCCCCCAGCAGACTGATTTTGCATTTGCATTAGACATCACAGCTCAGCAGGCGAGAAAAAGCTTTATTCGGGTTTCCCCAGCATGGTGCCCTCCAGAAGTGTTGGACAGCGGCTCCCAGAATTCCCAGTCGGCACGGCCACTTCTACATTGCAGAGGACTTCTTTCCGACAGCCATTCTGTGATTTATTTATTTATTTATTTATTTATTTATTTATATCCTTTTTCCTACAAAGGGCTCAAGGCAGCTTACTTCTCCTCCTCCATCTTATCCCCACAACAACAACCCTGTGAGGTAGGCTGGGTTGAGAGTCTGTGACTGGCCCAAAGTCACCCAGTTGGCTCCATGGCTGAGCGGGGACTAGAACCCAGATCGTCTGAGTCCCAGTCCCATGCTCTTAACCACTACACCACACTGGCTGGAGAGGAAATGGAATAGCTCCAAGCGACGGCTGTCTGGCCACTGTGCCGTGGTGAGTATGTTTGTACAGTGGTCACCACATGGCTGGACTGATTGCGACAGCGGCTCAAGTTGTCTGCTGTGGATGGGAAGCTACTGCACAAAAGGAGCTCAGCACCCGGAGGCAGATTCCAGGATGCCAAGTATCCTCGGTGCAGTGTGGCCAAAGGCCAAACGAGATGCGACCTTAAATACTTACTGCACTTACAATTCACGTTTTCATGGAAAAGCTGGTTTGGGTTAGGATTAGGGAGCAGGAACAGGACTGTAATGGGGCAGATGGGGCATTTAATCCTTCCCCACATGCACATGCGTATGACAATCTTAGCACTGTGTGGAAAGTCTCCATTGATGCCAATGATGCAAACAGAAATACAGGCATGTGTTTGTGCGTCAGGACTGTCCTGAGGGTAAAGATTAAGCTTTCCATTTTCCAGCTGCTGTGGTCCAGATCCATATTCTTTCCCTCCATCCTTCTTACCCTCCATCGTACCATCCATCTTTCTACAAAGGAGGAAGGGTAGAGTTTGTTGCATTTAAACTCTCCATATCTTGCACCGTGGACAGAGACACGAAGCAGTGTCTGTAGCCACAGCGGTGGAGCTGGGTGCAGCCAGACCTGTGGCGGAGCATCTTCACCTTAGGATGGGCAAGGCATCATTTCTGCTGAGGATTCTGGTACCGCTAAACTGTGTCCCTTGTGGGAGAAGTAACTCTGCTAGTTACTAGTTGCAGAAGTCACTCTGTCTGGAATGGCTGCCCTCATTGCCTGGTTCTCTCACAGCTTTTACAGATCTCAGTTACTATCTGTGTTTTTGTCATGGAAGCTAAATTCAAAGGGTTCCTGAGTGTAATGGTCTCTCTTTGGCCAACGTCTGTGCTTGGGGTTCCTTTTGGCAGTGGGCAAAAGTGCCCTGAGCACTTGGGGAATGGGTCTTGGGACTCTTTTAATGCAGTGTTGCTCTACACGGTGTGGGAACTTCAAATAGCTACAGCCTTAGGAATGGGTTATCTCTCCATTTTGGTTTATCTCTGCTTCTCCTTTTTCAAAACTTAACTTTAATTCATGTCACATTTTGAGAATTCTTCCAGTCTTGAGTTTTGGAAAACATTGAGAATTGTAAGTTCAGAATATTGAGATTTATTGTAAAGGTTTTCATTTAACAATTGCATGCATTTTTGTGAGCATTCTTCTCATATGTGCATTTCATTCACCTGGCTTAACACACACACTTTTTGCAAGTAGTTTTCCTAGTGCAATGCATTTTACAGTATTTTCAGAAGTATGCAAATTTTATGAATATTGTCTTCTAATCCACTAATTTTGCATGCTTTTGTTAGAGAATTCCAATGTAACATTCTGAGATGTGTGCATGTCAAAGAATAATAGTTTCAGTTCACATATTATTTTAAAAGCATGCAATGAGGTGATTTTGCATTAAAAAATGAACTGAATGAGCTTCTCCACTATCTCTAGCTGACTTGGACATTTTTAAGGCCCCAGGGCAGGTGATAATTCTTGGGCTTCAGGCAGATGGTGTCTCTGATGGCAGTTTCAAATGTAGTGCAGTATCTGCTTCTATCTTGTCCTAATCTATGATGCTATTTCTAGAAACTCTCTTTGCAGAAAGAGAGAGTAAATGCGGAAGTCACTCTACTTTTTTGTGTGCTCCAGTTTTTCATCTGTTTTGTTGTGATAGCTATTGTATATTCTTAACAAGGGATAAAAAAAAAGATATAAACATAAAGAAACGACCCCTCCAAGCACACCACACAATCTTCTGTTGAAAGCACCAAAGCAAAAGCAAAATGCATAATTAAACTTCCTGTGAGCGCCCAGTTCTTTCACTAGTTGGGGGCCGCTATTGTTGCAGCACTTTCTCTCTGCTTTGAGTTCTCTGGGGGCTCCACATTCCAGTTTTTTTCTTTTTACAAGTATGTCCTGCAGAGAAAGTTCCTACCCGGAAAAACAACCTGAATTTGCAGGAAAGCAGCCCAGCATAAAACCCACAAAGGCATCAGGGCACCCAGAGACAAATGCATTTGTGTAGGTATACCAGGCATCTCTGCAGATCTTAATATTACCACTTCAATTTGTCTGCAAGTTTCAGGTGAAGAGAGAATGTAGTTTGACCAAAAGAAGACTGTCTTTGACCTGGATGAGCACACCCAGTGAGCTCCATATATTCAGGAACATTCTTCAGTTGGAAAGAAAAATTGAACGGGCAAATTAAGCAAGACATTAATTATGCTAGCACTACACTGCTGGTCGGATCAGAGAAGTGATAAAATTTGCATTTCAATTGGGGACACTTCATAATAAAAAAAACTGCTCAGGACTGACCACTTCCAATTAATCTGTTGTTGAAACCTTTATTTAGACCATTCCTTGGAGGTGACTTCAAAACAAGGAAACATTTGTCTTCTGTAGTAGGGGGAGAGTTATTATCTTCATTTATGTGAAACATCTTCAAAAGAACAGACAATAGCTTTTCCTAAGAAAACTCCCTTTGCCATTTTCAGAGGAATCAAAAGGCGATAGACATTCCTCGGCATCCGCAAGGACAGATTTAGAGGAGCTCCGTGCACATGAGAGAGCCTATAAAAGGGGACAGGGGTTGTGCCCCAGCATTTATCCAGCCTTCTAAATGGAACCTCTGTGCAAATAGCTTGCACTTGCACAGACTCTGTTCAAAAACCTGGATGAGAGTGTGTGAAAGTGTGTGTGTTGTGCGGGGGGGGGGGGAATGACTTGGGCACACTCCTCCCATAATCCAGGCTTCAGAGGTTGCTGACGCGGATTCTGATTTGGAAGTAGAAGAGGCAAGGTTGGAATTTGCACAATAACTGAAGCTGTTGGCTCCAAAGAGGCTATCACTAACAGTTCAAGTTTGCGGGGGGGGGGGGGGGGAGGGATTCTGGGGTACAACTGCAATGGCTGGGGCAGACTTAATAGCAGTGGTCCAATTAGCTGGCATCTCGTAAAGAGGATGGACCAACAGAGAAGGGCCAGATGTTCCAAGTGAGTGGCCTGTAAGCACCACGATCCACCTTGAAGGAGGAGCCGGATCTTTGGGGGTTGGAAGAGAGGAGAAAGATTCAATTTGCAAGCAACCTCATATCACTTCCCAACTCTGCCCGTGTCTTTGGTTACTCACTTCTGTGTTACAGTCTTTTGTACTGCCAAGCCAGCCTCGCTGGTCAGCATTAAAGAGTGAAGACTTTAGCTAGAAAGGCTTTTGTCCTGCTCTGCTTGGAAGGAGGCAGAGTAATGCTGCTCCAGACGGTTCCTCCTTCCTTCCCCTCTACCTGTTTGCTGTTCATGCCCTCTTGCCTGTGCAGAGTCAAGGTACATTCTGGCCATACTTTTGATGCTTAATAAGAAAAGGCTGTTCTAAAAGGCTGCATGGCCATCCTCTTTCTAATAAGATACATTGTGCAATACTTTAAAATAGATCTAATATTGGCATTCTTCCTGTGTGTGTGCGCGTCTTGCCACTTCTTCTTAATATATCAATATCTAATTAGTAAATATTTAATTTACAAAGCTACTTACAATAAGTTCTATCTTCTGGGGTATGACTAAATTGCACAAACTAAATTAGAGGTAGCAAACCATGGCCATCAGTGGATTCCTGGGTCTCTTTTGTTGTGCTCATGAACAACGAAATAGGGCTTATTTCACATTTTCTTATCAGCTCTGGGTTCAAAGGACAATTGGAGCTTATACTGCACCTTTGCCTTATCCTTGGTCTTTTTGGAAAGTTTCCTGTCCGTTGCCATGCCCTCATGACTGCCGATTTCTGGTGGTGACCAGGACAGTTCCTTAAGTCTCCTGTGTGTTCACGGGCCGAAAGCAGTGGCCTAAATGGACCTGCTCACTTGTAACTCAGAAGGGGAAATCAGAGGACATGGGCACTTGGATTCCTGGGAAAGCTTTCACGTTATAAAACACCATGACAGAAGATTAGATATTTCGGGTCAATCCAGCTCTGCATACAGCTGTGATAATGTCCATATAAAATGCAGGTAGATGTAATGAGAATAATCCAGTCCTTGTTCGAGCACCAAATCTTCTGATGAGGATGGAGAGGCATGTATTTTTCTTAGGCTTCTAGTTATATGCAGAAAAGCATGGTTAGTGTTTGAGTAGAATAATTGTATAATTAACACTTGTCAATTCAGAACACAGAAAAATAGCAAAAGAGTCCTATGATGGACAGAACTGATACAAAAGACTAGTGACTAATAAATTCAGCACCATTCAGCCTTCCCCAACCTGGTATCTTCCAGATGTGTTGGACTGCAATGCTCACCATCTCCAGCCAGAATCACTAAGTGGTAAATATTAGCCATAATACCAGGTTGGAAGAAGCTGTAAAAAAAACTCCGCATAATTTCCTTCATCTTTAGTATTGGCCCAGAACAGATGAGAAAGATAAAAATAAAACAGAAGCCAGTTTAGAAGCTTATAGTCTAAAAGTCATGATACAAAAGGTAAGTGGATTGGGAGAGAGGAAATAAAAACCCAAATTCAAGCACTAGTTTCTTTGCACACTGAAAGCGTTGCTGCTTCCTCTTCCTCTGACAGTGTCCTTGGCAGTAGGAATTAGTTGAAGAGGGCCCACCTGCTGCGCTTATCTCGTCATTGTCCTCCTCAGAATGGCAGAACTATAGTTTGGAAGAAGAAAAGGGCCTGGCTCAAGTTAAGCCTTATATACAGGCCTGCACACTATCCTGAGAGCTGCGTCCTTATGCTTCTTTTTATGGGCCACAGGGCTCTCCACATCTTAGCTTTAAGCTAACTTGGTAATTTTGCTATCTCTTGGTTGTAAAATGCTCACATTAGAATAGCGCAGAGGAGAACATTGAGAAGGAAAGCGACTTCCTAATCTTCTCTTTAGTGCAACTGCTTTGCACATGAGCCTCCTGGGTCATATCACCGTAGCTTAAGCTCATCCGTGTGGCCCTGTGTGATTTTAAGTTCCTGCTTTTTAGCGACTTTCCCTTCCAGTATAAACAAGGCTGTTGCAACCCACAGATTCACAATTTATCCAGTTTTGTTTAAACACTGAGCGAATGGGCATGATGACCGGTGCCACTGGTGGATTAGCCTTCCACTACAGGCACAATCTGCTGTTTCCAGTTATTTTAATGGTCTTTACAGAGGGGAATTTCCCAGCAGATTGTGCTGTAAATAAGTTATGTATAATGGATCTACCATATGTCCTGACTATTATGTTACTATTTTTTCATCATTTGCAAAATTGGCCAGTGTTATTAATTTCAAGACTGCAGTCGAACACACGCTTGCGTGAGAAACTGTACCATGGGGATCAGGAGGTCTTAATTCCAAGTAAATGACCACAGGTTCAGGTTATAGGCACTTTCCATGATACTGGCTAACTTTCTCTGGGTAATCTGGCAGTGGCAATAAAATGTAGAGCTATTCAGAACAGAAGCATGCATCCTTTTATTTTCTCTATCTGAAGAAAGCCAAGTAGCTGTAATGAAATTTCACCACAGCTGATTGTGTGCATGTGTGCGTGTGTTTCTTTTCTAGTCATTCTTTTTCCAATTACCTTTAATAATACATCATGGGTTGCAAAAAATGAGTGCATGTTACCTGGAATGGCCAGTAATTATTCTCAGATACATTGAACCAGGCATTGACACCCTGGCTTTAGAGAAATAATTTTAATATTTGCATTTTTTCAGGCTTCCTTCTTTACCATGGCAAATGGTCTCTTCATGCTATTTTTGATAATAAAATATGAAAACTGGATTCTCTGTCATATAATTTTAAGCATTTCACATGCTGAAAATCACTTCTCCTGGTTTGTGTATTTTAAAAAATATATATTAGATACACTCAAATGTATGTGGTGATACTGGAGTGTGTAATTGCCTGGGCGGAATAGTGAGAAATGGGATGTGTTTATTACTGATATCAGAGCACTAGAATATCCAATTTCACTGCTTCCGTTCCACAGCAAATGGAGCTTTCATGGTTCCTAATATATTTACAGTGTGTCTACTAAGTCTGAATTCCCGCATACGGTTCCCTACGTGTAACACCAACTGAAATCAATGGGAGTTACACACTGCTGTGTATTTCCAAATTGATGTCCAACAGACTGATGGGCAGAGCCTGATTTTCCCTCATGAATGGTTTGAAATGAAGCTTATTGTAAGTTTAACAACAAAGCCAGAAAGACTGAATAGGCTGCAACTCCGAATGTGGTGGCTTTAAAATAATTGTACTGAATGCCCTGTGGCTAACTGGGGGAGCGTCTGGGCCACGGAACAGGCAGGCTGGCCTGCCATCAGGCAGCCCGGGCAGAGTCTGCAGGGGGCCAGGGGGTGGGCAGTTCTGTCCCTGTATCCTTCCTTCAGCGTTCCCTGGGCATTCCCATCTTCCCAAGCTGGCATCCTGGTGGGGGAGGTTGGCTTGTAGCTGCCCTGGGCTGCCTGTCCTGGCTGATCACCTTCTCCCAGCACAGAGAGTGCCATTGCGGAAGGCCTTGGGTGAGCAAGTCGGCACTGAGGCAGCTGGTTCAGGCCGCGTGTGTTGGCAGCCATCGCCCCCTCTGGCCAGGCACACGCCACCACGGATCACGCACTGTAGCCCCTCTTTGAACTGGCAGCAAGCAGCCACCAGGTGGCGTGGGGCCAGGATGGCTCTCCTGCCTTGCCAAAAAGGAGCACAGAAGCAGATAGCGGTTTGTGTCGTATTTGCATATGCACATGTATATGTAAAGTTGCACTTGAACATTGTGCAATGTTTGTTTCATAACTGTTCAATTGCAAGCTGGTCTTCCTCTTCTGTTGCATTTATAACTGACCTTTTGGTCTCCTGTGAGGAACCAAGGCAGCTTACATAGTTCTCTTCCTTTCCGTGCTTATCCTCACAACAACCCTGTGAGGTGGGTTAGGCTGAGAGCGACTGACTGACTCAAAGTCATCCAGTGAACTCCATGGCTGAGCGGGCACTAGAACCCGGATCTCCCAAGTCCTTGACCAACACTTTAACCTCCATGTCACACTGGATCTCAGTGAAGTTTGTAAGCTGCCCTGGAATTCTTTTCTCAACTGAAGCAGAAATAATTCCATAAAGAAAAACTGTTAAAAGCAAAAGAAGCAAAGAAAATTTGTCCATCACACAAACACATTACCCCTTTCTACTAATTTGCCTTAGCATAAATTGCTGTGGTAGGACCAAGAGACCAAGGACAGAAGGATGCAGAAGAAAAGTCAAGACTACTGTTGTTGTTGTTGTTATTGTTGTTGTTGTTTTTAATGATCACTTGAGAAAAGTTGGTATTTGCTATAAGGCTATAGCAGTGGGATAAAGGCAAAGGCATCTGTTCTGCTGTCATAAGTATATTACAATAATATAATATAAAATTATATTGTGTGTGTGTGTTATTGTTTGTTTAGACATCTCTCTGCATGTGCTGGAGAAACTGAATGCAGAAGTAAATCTTCCACTTGCTCTACAGTCACACAGGGTGTATTATTAATCAATATCCTGGAAAACATTTCAGCTGAAAAAGTAATAATTTACTTGGAGGCTGCAGAGGGGATGTGTAGACCTGTCACTATGATTTTAGAATAAACAAAAACGTTCCTTTGTAAGATACTCGCCTCTGCTGTGTTAACGGAGTATCAAAGATTCATGCCCAAAAGCATGTTTCATCAACCCTAACAAGGCTGAGCGACACGGGGGCTTCAAGCCAAGCTGCGAAGCTTGCCTGAATCAGCGCCCTTGACTTGTCCCGGAGTACCTGAGCAATGCAAAAGCAGCAAGCAGAGGAATGACAAATGCCTCACCCAACAGACAGCAACTCTGGGATAGACGTGACATGGTGAATAATTGCATCTGTGGGGTGAACTACACTTAAACTTTGAATCAACAAACAAGCTCGGCCATCAGTAGACACGTTATATTCAAAGCCAAGTGTCAGTCGGCACACACTTTTAACACATCTAATCTAACTGTATTTTCCATCTATATATGTGGAAAAGACTGCAGCTATTTGGGGTGCAATCTATGCATATTTGGCCAGAAAAATATCCTATAGCCAACCATGCTGGCTGTTTAATGTGGGGAATGGCAGGACTGTTTTGTTTTTGTTTTGTTCTATTTTTGTTTTGGTCTAAACATGCAGAACACTGTGCCTTTCAGTATTCACCTGGATGTATTTTCACACATGTAGCTAATGCCAGCACAAAGCCCCGTCATCTGTGTTTCATGATGGAGCTTTATTGTCTTCTGTGACTGGCAAAAACAAGGAGCATGCAAAGGTGCCAAATGATGTTGGGTGTTAACAGGTAGAGGGAAATAAGCGGTTCGGGTGAATTGAAGTATGTGTGAATGCTCCCAGCGTTCACACAGCACTACCCAATTATTTCCACAACCTGAAGTCTGTTATTTCTTCCCTGCAACCATCAATGATGTTGGATGTAATTTCTCTCCACCTGCTTCTTTATAACCTGAATCCTTTGTATATTGCAGCAAGTCAAGTGTTGCAAAAGAAAGATTGCCGTTTAGAAGGTAGGCCTGAAGCTGGATGAAATATGCTCAGAAGGACTGGGCCTCAACTTCAGAGCTTCTTAGGGTTCTTTGGAGAGCGATGCAGTGAGTGAATGCAATTGGCACTCTCGGTGGGCATCCCAGAGACATCATGAGCTAGAGGAGGAGGAGGAGGAGGTCCTTGAAAACTCTGTGATGGAAGTTTTAGAAACTCAGGGAGAAGCAGAGGCCTTTGAAAGGCTCTCAAGGTTGCTGCCAACAGGTCAACCAGGACAGCAGAGATGTTTTGGAAGAGACAGGAGTAGTTCAAGGAGGGGAGGGGAGAGAGCCCTTGCCCTGCCCGGTCCCTGGCAAGGCATTTGGAGAGACAAGCTGCTGAAGGTTGCTTAAACTTCACAGAACCCATGTTCCCCAGATTCAGCTGACATTACAAGGTGTGGCTTAGATATTTAAAAAGCACCCCACATGTGCAGCATGTCCCACAGTTCATTGTAACTTAACCATATTCTGTGGACAGTGATGAGAGTGACAACCGGGTCATTGTCCCATATCCGCAATATTCCCCTCTTATTAAAAATTGCTTGAGTTGCAAAGCAGGTGGGTCTGGCAGCATCAATGTAATGTGTCAGGGATGGGGGCAGACCCCCACTTTATGAGATTTTTTTCTTTATCCACCAAGTGGAATTTTAGAATTTAAACATTAGGACTACAAGCATTTGTTCTGAGTACCAGAACTGAATGGATCCCACAGTCCTTCCACACAAAAATTCCCTCCAGCTTACCTCATCTTAGCAGTATAGGTTAGGGTTGAAGTTATATTTGCTGCTATGGTTAAACATGTAAATCCTTGCTAATCTCTTGCAAATCTCCTAGAGACCTATCAGTAGATTCAGATCTAACTTCGCCCCCGGCTCTCATAAGAATATGAGAATATATCTACCGCTGGACTTTATGGTGTGTTTGAGCTTACTCAAGTATCAATACAGAATGAGGCATTCCAGAATATGCAAGATGCATGGACAGCTTTTATAGTATCTAGTTCTTGCCTGAAGTTTACCTTTGCAGTTCTCTCTGCTATTTCCATCCCCTAAAGCTGAAAATGTGCTCATGGTACATTTACCATCTGCTTGTAAAACCATTGCCCCCTTGCTTTCATTCTCTTGTTCATGAAGTTCGATTTCATAAGGCAGCCACACTCTGCTTTCTGAAGTGCAGTCATGATTGAGTCATTTTTCACAAATGAACCCTCATGTGAAATTAAGCCTATGTAAAAGGTAGCTGCAGACCTCTTCTGCATCACCACCCAGTCCAATTCGCAAAGCGCTTCCTGAGAAATAAACACCACTGGATCCAAGGGGGATTGACTTCTGAAGAGCTGTGCAGAAAATGGCTCTCCTCAGTGCTGACACAGCCAGGTGTGCTAAGTTACAGCAACCCACCAGCTTTTACTGTGTGACTTAAGCCAGTCTGGAAGCCCTTTAGAGGGGCTGAGGAGAGGCATAACAACACTTCCAACGAATATGAAGAAATACATCCAAGACTGTGCACATGCACTTGGGGGAAAAGACCCGCTGTGCCCAGTGGAACTTCCCTCCACCCAAGAAGGATGCTTTTAGTGGCAGTTCCCCTCTGGGACTGCCCTGTCCAACTCCTGCTGAGCTCTTGGCAGGGCAGGGGAGAATAAATCTCCTTTTATCTTGACCACAACACTGTGAAATCAGGTTGAGAGAAAGTTTCATGGCTGGGTAGAGGACTAAATGCCAACACTACTTCAAGTAGACCCACTGACATGAAAAGGACCTGAATTTATTATGCCTGATTTAAGTCCTCTTCCCACAACTCTACACGGGATCTATGCTGAATTTACCCTCGGTCTCCCCAGGCCAAATTTGGCACTCTGTTCACTGCTCTGCGATGTCTGACAAGGGCCTGATATCGCAAGAACAACTGAAATCATTCTTCTGCCACTGGAGGGTGTTGTGCCCATGCCAGTCTCTGCAGCTCACTTTGACAATTCTGACTAATTCAGCCATATTAAATATTTTTACCCTGAGATAATGCAAAATGCATAATTGATAAACACGGATGAGTTCGTGTTTTGTAAGAGTCTGATAAAAGCTGGCCATATCACATCCAAACGATAGCAAAAGGCATCTGGGTGGAATCCACCCCCACCCCCACCCCTCCCCTCCCCCATACGTTTTGCAACCTGCTCCTGAAAATGGCAGGGATGGTGATGATGGATTGGGATGCAGGTGCAAACTTGCTCCTTCCGCAGAATATGCCCGTGCCCTTTGCAGACACGTTTTGCCTGTCTGAGGACATGACTAAGTGCAGCTCCCCAGTTTTTGCTGTCTGTCACCAACTCAGCATTTACCACCTATGGGAACGGCTAGCAGGAGTAACTACAATTGTCAGCCTTTTTGCCAGTCCTCCCCGGATCACGTACTTCCTAACTTTGCATGTCTTATCATTTGATGGTTCCACTTTGTCTCTCGTTATGCAATGTCACTTTCTCATTCACCTGGATATTTCGCCTTCGGTTAACTTGTTGCGTGTGCTGGCTTGTGGCACATCATGGACCTGCAAGCAACAGCCCCATTGCAGCCCTGAATAACTGGAGCAATGCTGGGGGCGAAGATGGGAAAGTGTCGTGAGCTGGCGGTTTCCTCCCTTCTACATTCAAGGCAACAGACTGCTCTTTTGCAAAATCTCTTTATTGACCAAAGTAAGCCCCATAAACTCCATCAGCTCAGAGTGTATCTCTGAGCATGCACAGAGCAGTTTGTTGAACCCAACCTGAAGAACAACTCCTGGAAGCCCTCCTTTTGCATAAGTTTGGGCTGGATCCCTTCAAGAGGGCCTGCCTGGAAGCAAGCATGCCTTTTCTCTGTGCACTGACCTTCTAGTTGGCTAGCTCTCTTCTCTTGACGTCATGTCATGGGATCCAGAGTCATGCAGACATCATCTGAGAGCTGCTCTCCATGCCCCAGCAGCCGCTGTACATCTTCTCACAGCCTGTCCGAGCACCTGGGAAGGGCCTTGAGGTAAGCACCTCTGCTTCCCTCAGCTCCAAGTCTGGATCCGCCCTTTCCCAAGCCCCCTTCCCCTCCTCCGCTTCATTCTCCGACTCGAAGGCCAGGCCAGCACGATGTGGGGATGCATGCCGGGAACAACCACCACCCTTCCCATGCTCCATTTCGTCATCCTATGATGTACTACAAGCCCCGCCTGCATATCAACTTCACTAAAGGCAAATGTCTCTGTAATAATTAACTCTGTGCTCCATGTGCAATAAGGCTCAGTGGTGCCAGTGGATCGTTTCAAATTCTGGACTTAATGGTCTTCCCAGGGTGTGTGTGTGTGTGTGTGTGTGTGTGTGTGTGTGTGTGTGTGTGTGTGTTTGCAGGGGCCCTTAGATATCCCTGCTTTGCTTTACCTGTGCAGCACATAACTAACACGTCTTCTCTCCCACTCCACTGTCATTCCACACTTTGCAACTGCTTTGATATTCCTGATGTTGGAACAAAAAGTTAACTCAACCATTTCAAAAAGAAAGAAATGCTCTGAGCACATGCAGTTCTGCACTGTAAATTCAATTAATTAATTTCTGTGCTGCGCAATAGCCAAATCTCTCTGGGCAATGTGAACAACAGTGATAAATACACTAGGATGCAATATAGAATAGAACAACAATAAAACATAAAATTACAGTAAGAATTAAAAGCATTTTTAAAGTCACATTCTTACAGCCAAACAGCTAAAAGCAGCCCAGGCTGCTAGGCCTGCGGAAGAGAAGCAGGTGATGCCCCGTCCCCCCACCCTTATGTGCCTGGAGTAGGGTTGGGATGACCCTTGCAAGGGGTTGCCCCAGGCACCCCTGTTCTCCATGCCAGGCCTGGAAGGGGGGGGTTGATTCCTGGCAAGTGCCCCACAAGCGCTGGGCCACTAGCCAGGGACTCAGACTCTGGGCTGCTGAGTCCAGAGAATCCAATGGATTCCCACCCTCAAATGAATGCTCCACAAACCGCTGGACTGGAGTTGGTAGATGCCTCAGCATTTAACTCAGAATGGAAAAGAAAGCCAAGTCAGTGCCAGACAGGCCTTGGTGGGGAGAATACTCCTTAGCTTGGGGGCTGCCACAGAGAAAGCACTTCTTGTTGTCACCAGCTGATCCTCCCTTGGAGGAAGGCCTCAGATACTGAGGTCTTGTTTAGGTACATTGTGGTTGGCAGAAGCTTTCCATCAGGTATTGTGGTTCCAAGATTTGAAGGATTTTATAGGTTAATACAAACACCTTGAATTGGACTTGGAAGCATCTAGGCAAGCCAATACAAGTAGACCAGAATGAGAGTTACATGTTTGGATTGTCTGCTCCCAGATATTTGTCTGGCTGGCACATTTTGCACAGGCTGAAGCTTCTGATCTGTCTAGGCAGCCCCAGGTAGAGCACCTTACAGTGGTTTAGTTTAGAGATTACCAGAGCATAGATCACTGAAGCTAGGCTTTCCCTGTCCAGATAGAGGCATGGCTGGGCCACTATCCAAAGCTGCTAGAAGGCACTCTGTGCTACTAAAGCCACCTGAGCCTTGAGTGACAAAGATGACTTGAAGCGCACCCAAGCTATGGCCTTGTTCCTTCCAAGGAATGCAACCCCATCCATAACATTGGAGCATTCTGCATCTTCTCAGAGGAACCACCCACCAACAGCACTACGGTCTTGCCTAGACTGAGCTTCAATGTGTTAGTGTTCGCCCGGCCAGGAACTGGTTTAGCACATCCACAACCTGATCTGATGAGGTTGATAAGGAGAAACAGAGCTGCATGGCATCAGCGTACTGATGACGGCATGCTCCAAAACCCCGGATAACCCAACTCAGTGGTTCCATGTGGCACAACGCGAAGGCCGAGATCAACTCTGAGGCACCCCGTGCTGGAGAATCCAAGGCTTCAAGCAATATCCCCCAGTAGGCTGGCACCGACCCTCCAAGAAGAATGGAACCGCTGCCCTGCAGTTCTCCACACTCCCAACTCAGAAGGTTGCCCCAGAAGGATGACATGGTCAATGGTATGCACAGCCCCTAAGAGATCTAGGAGTATCAAGGGAATCATTTCCTCTCCTGGCATACAGAGTGACCAAAGCTGCTTCTATTCAAGACCCAGTCTGAATCCTGCCTGAAATGGATCCAAATAATCAGTCTCATCCAAGAGTGCCTGGAGGTCATTGGCCAGCACCCACTCAAGGACCCTGCCAAGAAGGAAGCAGGTGCCACTGGCCTAGAATTATTTGGCTCTTCCACGTCCAAAGTAGGAGTGGCCTCACCACTGCCTCTTTAAGACAACATGGGGACCTCCTTCTTGGAGGGAGCCTTTGATCACCCCTGGCCCAGGTGGCTCTTCTCTCCCGGCTGGCTTTGATAAGACAAGAGGAGAAGTGTCCAGCACAGGTGTGGCAGCACGATTCTGCCTAAGCGCCTTGTCACCGTGCTGGAGCTGAACGCCCTTCCCCTTGCCTTTTTCTTTCTCACCGTCTTGAAACAAAGGTGAATATTAACAGGCCAGCTGCTTCTGTGAAATACAAATTAATCTCAAGGAGGCTCTGAATAGCTTTCTTAAATTAGGGATGCTCTCTAGTACCCGATTTGAAAAGCCCCAGTCGAAGGTGTTTGTAGATACTGTTAATTTTGACACACCTGTTTCAATGTGATACTCTCACTTGTACGCTTGAAGATCGCTCCAGAAAGATAATGCGCTGTGCAAAGGGAATCAGCCCTTTCATATATCTGAGGCTGCTCTTGTGCTTCCTTCACCTCTAACCGTGGCTTTTCTAAATCCCGTTTCATTTTCACCAAAGTATTTAAGCCTTTTCAATGGATAGAAAGATTCAGCAAGTCTTTTTAATTCAGAAATCTTTTATTCACTTATGCGTGGATACTCAATTACCATATGGATGACAATGTTGTAGTAAGAAAATCTTTCTCCCACCGTTCAGTACATAATCTCTCCTTTCTGTGTCAATTTTCACTGCACGATGCATCTCAAATAATGGAAACGTGACTTAATTTTCAGTCTGTCCTTGAACAGCATTCAGTAAGTCCTTTTGATTGAAATGTTCGAGTTCTTGCTGGAAGGAAGACAATCTCTTCAATATAATCTTCTTTTTACCATATTAAAAAACTAAGTGTTTGTTATTTTTTCCTGTTACCAACAAAATTAACTATTTTGCTTTTGAGGCTGGAATAAGAGAGACTGACCAAGGCAGTAGTTCTGTTTCATAGTAAAACTGTTCATTTCAGGTACTGTGGAATCGTGGAAATTCCAGTCTTAAACAGGATTGACTATATGTCTGAACATTCTTAGCAAGCAAATGGGACAGAATTTCTGATGATGAAGCACTAAATCATTCATTATGAGTGGGGTACACTGCAGAGTGTTATGTGTCCAATTTTACAGAAGACAATCCTATATAAGAGGGGTCTTCTATTTGAAGAAATTTCCAGCCCAAGATAAAGAGCCGTCAGAAGGGAATGCAAGGAAAAAATCCCTAGCAAACATTAGGACTTGACATCATACTCACCAGGTACAATACACAGGTCACCTGGTCATAGTATTTTTGTATTTTTATTTCAAGAGCATCATTGTCTGCACATATGAATCAGCATATAACATTTTTATGTGAATTGTCTATTTCTGTCTCCCTGTACGGTGATCTATTTCTCTCTTTTGACAATGAATTATTAGCCGTCCTTATGATAGCACTTCAGACTCGGACTACCTGCAATCCCAAAAGTTCTGAATGCCCCACTGGGTTTGGCAATTGCTCTCTGGTTAAAAATCACTGATGCAAGGTCTGCAGCATGATTTAGGAATGCTTGAGAAAATCTGGCAGGGAAAAAGAATTACACAGCGAGTGAGCGTAGCCTTTAACACGATGCACTGTGTATCCACTTTATGATACATGCATGGGAATATGTTTTATTGCAAGATCTGATCTTACTGCTGAAAGTGGGCGAGCTTATTCCCATTGGGTGTGTCTTTGTTCAGTCATTCCCTCTGAAGGAAGCCTCCGAGATGAAGCAAGCAGACACCATGCCAGATCTCGTTATTCCAGCAGCCAGCCTACAAGGGACGGGGCTGGGGGAGGGGGCTGTCATCCACAGACACTGCTATTAAGCTAAGGTGTCATTTTATACATACCGCAGCAGTCTGACAAATTACGGAATGATAAAGGTTACAACAAGGTCACTTAGTCGCGGGGCAGGCATAACGCAACCTCTAGATCACCTCTTGACTGACAATTTCCCATTTTCCTTCTTCTTCTCCTTCTTCTCTTTTTTAATGGAGTACACCAGTCATGAAATGTTCAGTTCACAACCATAAGACATGTTAAGGAACTGCCTTTACAATGAGTTAGATCCATTTTCTAGTCACCTTGGTAACTAAAGTCCCATAGTCAAGCTCTGTTTTTAATGAGCATAAAAACTAAAAACAAATGTCATATAAGTAATTGGCCTATTTAGCTGCATTCTTCTATGTGTATTTTTAAAAACACAATCAGTTATATCATTTGAAATCATTTATCTGGAGTCTATGGGGAGCTCTTTTACACCATCTCATATTGATTCTCATGTGCAGATTGCTTTCTCACACTAAATAGAAAATTCAAAGGAAATTAATATTTAGACAAAGACATAGAAGACATGTATGGTATGCAGGTATGACAGTGGCTTTTTGTAAGTTCTGCCTTAATGCTTACGTATGCATTGGGCTTGTTTAGAATAATAGCTCTAAAATGGCCACATGCCTTGTCAAAACAGAGGTGGGGGAAGCATTGTCCAACCAGTAAATAAAGAAGATAGATATGTGCAAATATTGTGGATGGAGAGCTATATGGCTAGCTGCAGATTTAGAAATGAGTATAATTTAAACAGAAATAGAATATGCTTCACCAAAGTGGGGAAAACAGTGCTCAGACACCTTTGGTCTATCGGGCAAGCACTAACTGTAGGTGGGCAACTTCAGAATCCTATGGCTCTCCTTTTGGATCCTACTTTTGATTGGGCTAGGACCAGGGAGCCCTTCAAAGATGCTTTCCAACAAAGGCCTGTTTTTTGACAGACCTCCAAATAGAGGACCATCTTCTGTGAACAGGACTCATGCTTATATTCATAATACCACAGTGATAATGTCATGGACAGGGAATGGATGGAAGTAGACAAAAGAGCGTTCTGGTTCTTATGCTGTAGCTCCCTGGGGGACCACATTTGAGACTCCATATCTGCTGTGTGCTTTTAAAAGAATTCCATATGGAAAAACTGGAAGAAAAACCCTTTCTGGAGACCCTGGAGACTAGATGGATCAACGGTTTGACACAGGACAAAGCAGCTTCATGCGCTGCTGCCCTCCGGTTGTAGCTGAGAAGCATCTAGAATGACGTTGGGGATTTATTGCCCCATCGAATTCTGGTCCAAAGAAGCCAACCAGAGCATACAAGTGGACTTCCTCCTTCCTACTGGGATCTACCTGACCCTGCCCGTGTCCTGCAATGTCACCTGGGGCACGATCAAGCTGGTGGCCTGGCACCATGCCCAATATGAGCCCCTCTTCCAAATGCTCAGTGACCCGGATTCCTACGTCTTCACATGCATCGACCAGATGGTAGAGCAGCAGGAGCTGGAGGATGAGCAGCGGCACCTCTGCGACATCCAGCCCTTCCTGCCGGTCCTGCGGCTTGTGGCTCGCAAAGGCGATCGGGCAAAGAAGCTGGTCAACTCCCAGATCAGCCTCCTCATCGGCAAAGGTTTGCATGAGTTCGACTCATTGAAAGACCCAGGAGTCAACGACTTCCGTGCCCAGATGCTCCAGTTCTGCGAGGAGAGAGTAGCCAGGCGGCAGCAGCTGAACTGGAGGGCTTGGATGGAGTACAGCTTCCCCCTGCAACTTGAACCCGTGGCCAATGGCCTGCGGAGAAGCCCCTTCCTGTGCCCAGCAAGAACATTTTTGTCAATGTCAAATTCGAGTCTGGAGGGGAAAGTTTCACCTTCCAGATCTCACCGAAGGATTTTCCCACGACACTCATGAGCTACGCCATCAAGAAACAGGCCACCATCTTCCGCCACCAGCGAGTCAGCAGCCCGGACGATTACACACTGCAGATCAACGGGAAATACGAGTACCTGTATGGAAACCACCCCTTGCACCAGTTCCAGGTGTGCACTCCCTACACGTTTTCTCTTTTGGATCCAGTGTGGCGCAGTGGTGAAGAACATGGGACTGGGACTCAGACAATCCGGGTTCAAGTCCCCACTCGGCCATGGAGCCAACTGGGGGACTTTGGGCCAGTCAGACTCTCAGCCCAACCTACCTCACAGGGTTGTTGTTGTGGGGATAAGATGGAGGAGGAGAATGATGTAAGCTGCCTTGAGTCCTTTGTAGGAAAAAGGCAGGCTATGAACCGATAAATAAATAAACTGATAAATACTAGTAGAACAGACTACAGAAACCCAGAAATGGGTGTGCTGAAGGCAGGGCATGGAAGTGGATAGTACATTTGCCTACGTTTCTGCTTATTCTTACATTCTCACTGTTTTGGGACAGTTTCAAGAGTTATGAAAGCAACTGATCAGGATGGGTGGGGAATGCCATGAAGTTGCACCCTCTTTTCCCGGAGTGACTTCCTGACCCTTGCCCTCTGTGCTTCCTAAAACTGAGAAAAGATCGTTCTTTGTTCAGGGTGAGTCACAAGGGATCACAAATTAGGTATTCTGCAATCATCCCTCCCAGAACACATCATTTTACAGGAGGCCCGGAGAACTCATCTACAGACCTGCAGCTCCTGCCTACAAATAGATCTCCTCTTTGTGACCTTCCCATGTTTTCCCGTCGCTTCTTCTGTGATGTTCAGAAGTGGATTAGAACTTGGGTTCACAGGGCCACAGCTCTTGGAGGTATTTTTTAATTAGCAGGGAGGATCAGATCATTTGTCCCTGTCCTCCCCGATCATCGCTCTTTCCCCTGAGCTGAGCTGCTATCTTCACAGTAGCTGTAGCTGAAGAAAAAAAATGGCTTTTCCTAGCTACAAGCTATCCCTGCTGCAATGCAAAGTATTTGGGGCCAGCTTGAGCTTGAATTCACAATTAAAATCCATTAACTTTATACAATACCTGTTCCTGGTGAAGATGAAAATGCTAGGGCAAGATGGTTGGCCACGCCAGCCCAAGACACAAACAGTTCAAGTTCAAATGAACTCCAGAGCAAATTTAACCTATTACTCTTACACTATTTGGGGATATGTCATGTCTAAGGTTGGGAGAACCCTGTCAGAATGCATCCTTCCAAATATTCATGGCTTTCCTCTTGTGCTTGGCCTGGCCCTCCAAAGTGATTGGAACCAAAAGGAAGACTGAGAACACTCACGGACCCTTGTGGTGCAGCCGACAACCGTCATCCACATCAGCTGGAGCAGGCCAAAGGCAGGGAAGGAGGCTGCCTGCGCAGCAGTCGTGGGGGGCTGCTTCCCTGGTGAGCCCCTCGCAACCAGCCTTTCTTGGTGTCCTTTGCAGCTGCCCACCTCCAGAACCAAGACGCTCACCCATCCCTAGTTAAGTCTCTTCCTTTCATTCCTCACGTAATCGCAGATCTTCAAGGACAAAGTTCAACATACGCACCCGTTTGCCACCCCACTATTCTATAAGCCTAAGCTGGGCATTACACTATATATGCACAAACAGCACATGCACATGGATCACCTCAGTAAGGGAAAGGAGTCCCTACATATTTTACTCTGTTGTTGCTTAGTGGCAAAGTCATGCCTGACCTACCACGACCCCATGGACAACATTCTTCCAGGCTCTCCTGTCCTCCACCATCCCCTGGAGTCCACCCAGGTCCACAACCACCACCCCAGTGACCCCATCTAGCCAACTCAACTTCTGTTGTCCCCTTCTCCTTTTGTCGTCAATCATTCCCAGCATCAGGGTCTTCTCCAGGGAGTTCTTTCTTCTCATTAGGTGGCCAAAGGATTTCAGCTTCAGCTTCAGGATCTCACCTTCTAAAGAGGAGTCAGAGTTGATTTTCTTTAAGATTGACTGATTCGATCTCTTTGCAGTCAAAGGAACTTTCAAGATTCTTCTCCAACACCACAATTCAAAGGCCTCAGTTCTTTTCCTTCTGGTTCAGCTCTCACAGCCATACACTGCAACTGGGAAAACCAGCTTTGACTATATGAACTTTAGTCAGTAGGGTGATATCTCTGCTTTTTAGTATATGGTCTAGATTTGCCACAGCTTTCCTCTCAAGGAGTAAGCATCCTTTAATTTCTTGGCTGCACTCACTATCTGCGGTGATCTTGGAGAGCAAGAAAATAAAATCTGTCACTACCTCCATTTCTTAGCCAGTGGCTAATGGTGGGCAGTGCTCATCTCCATTTCTGAGGCCATAAGCCTGTGATGTCTGAAGACATATTTTATTTTCTGACTGTTATGGAGTTCTGTTACCTTCCTACTGAGGTGGAACCTATTTATCTATTCAAATTACATGCTTTCAAACTGCTAGGTTGGCTAGGAGCGAGGGGCAAATGATGGGAGCTCACTCTGCCTGGCAGAGGGTGGGCTTGAACCGCTGGAGTGCCAACCATTTGTGGGTGACAGTTCCAGCATCATTAAGCTGCTGCACTATCACTTCCCCCCTCAACACAGTAACCTGCATTTGTCGATGTGAATTTCCTGACAGAACTGGATGATATCTGCAAAGATAGTTGCCCTTTCTGAGTGGATCAAGGTTTCCAATGAATAGGTGCTGGGAGCTTGGGTGAAAACAGCCTTAAGGGCTCATCATAGTTTGTGTGTTTTCAAAAAAAAAAAAAAAAAAAGGCGAGTTGAGTTTTTGTGGGCGGTTGTAAAGAAACTGTCATAACACATAGCAGTGGCACTTCCTCTTCCTCAACATTTTTTGTGAAAAGCAAAAGTTCATATTCAGGAGAGGGGAGTAAGTGATTCTTTTCCCGTGGGTAAGTTGGATGCAAATCCATTGACAAGAAACCTGTCACATTTCAGAAGGGTGAGGGCAAGACTTGCGGAGTTTCGATCAGTCTGAAAACTGGTCACAGAAAGTATGGCAGGGCGTGGATGGATTATGGTTGGGAGCATATAGTGATGGAAGCAGGAAAAACTGAATGTCAAGTATTTTCCAAGAAAGCACCCATGAAGGCCTGCAGGGTTTACCAAACAGCTTTTAATGCACTTGTTCTGGAACAATCCTGAAAGGCAGAGGGCTTAACTGACGGAGCCGGTAGCAGCAGTTCCCCGATGCCCCCAGACACGACTGCGCTGCCTCTCGCGGCAGCATCTTGGTCACAGAAATTCTGGGATGAATTGACAGGTTCATTAGTCTGCAATGGAAGAATCAATGGACAAGGCTTCATAATACAGCATTGCTCACAGGACCCAAGTTCCAGTGCCTTAATTGCAGCAGCAGCAGCTCCATGTCGCCATTTATTTTCTTAAAAGACTAAATGAGAGGAAACAATCAAACAGGATGAGAAGCTGCAAGTTAGTTTGGTGGTGGCGCATGTGTGTGTGCGCGTTACAGGGAAAGAAAATGAGTCACTTAACTGGAAAATCACTTAGACGAGCTTGGCAGCATTTACTGCGGGCTTAGGGACAGTTCGGATGAAACAGCCCCGCTCTCCTAATGAACATGCAAAGCTCATTCAGCTGCAGCTGTAATGAGAGAGGGATGAACCACTGGGGGTACTCAGCTGTGCACTGGGGGTGCCTTGCAGCTCTCGAACGCTCGGAGTGGGTTTGAGATGCACACTGTGGATTAGCTCCAGGCTGATCCATGACCAAATTAAGTCTCACACTGATTTCAGTAGGTCTACTTCAAGCATGACTAAGCCTGGATACAACCTCGTGTGTTTCATCGCTGTTTGGACAGCGGACTGGGATGACATCGTAGTTCATGTTTGTGTCCCTTCTAGTTTCCCATTTAGTTTCTTTTCCCATCTGTGGTCTACTTCTGCTCCTTAAAGGACTTTCACAGAGGCCCCGAAGTGGTGTGTTTCCCAATAGCTGGCTCCCAGGTCCCCTCTCGGTGAGCACAAGCTGGAGTCGCCATGTGGCATGTGGCTGGAATCTCAGACCTGGGCCTGTCTGCCCAGCTCAACCTGGATGTGTTGCCATGCGCACACCTCTGGCTGATGGATGGCTGCTCTGTAGACCATGTGCCCAGGCTATGATGCTCATCACACCCAGCCAGTGTGGTCCACAGACATGCTTGGGGTGGTGATGTGAACTGTAGCTTAACACATCTGGAGGACAAACCCACTCTGCCAACAGCTACAGCCATAGGAGTTCTGTGAAAATGGTCGTCACCAAAGTAGCTGTGTATTTATAGCAACAGTAGCAAAAACTCATCAGATGAATCAGTCCTACTCTCAGCTTTGCCCTTATAATTAGCTGAATTTCTTTTCTTTTTTTTCTTGCTTGAGGTCAAAACATTTCCATGTATCTTGCTGGAAGCTTTTAATACATGGAAACTGAGCTTTTTTGAAGGAAGTATGAACCCGCTGTAAGTCAGTTACCTATTTATAAGAGCAGTACAGAGAGCATAAGGAAGCTTTAGGGTGGGATGGCTAAGCAAAACACTGTTTCATAGGCCTGATAAACTATTGGTTCATCAGGCCTAGTTTATGGCAGAGTAAATTTCAGAAAGTATTTGGATGGAGTAGTAGAGTCATTTTTACTTTGAAAAAGAGGGAGGTTTCTGGGGAAACCTTGTGGTCAATGACTCTTTTTAAGATATGTTGGCAAGCACTGAGTGCAGGGACAGGAAGTTTAAGCAGAAGTTGGGCACTTTTTGAGTTCCTCTGAAATTAATGGATGATGTTGTAAGAGGAAAACACTTAGAGCTAGAATAAGGGGATTCAATCAGGTTAGCCCACCTTACAATAGCCAAAGAGTAAGCTTATTGCATAATGGTATTAAAGTGTGGCATTGGATAAAGGGTTGGTGTAAAATTTGGGAGTACAAAAGAAAGTTTTCCCTGATGGCTAAAACTTCTAAAAGAAGAAGCTCCGTTACATCCCAACTCAGAGAATGTCTTCTTTTTGCTGGGATTTGGCCTATGCTGGCAGATTTGTTGTAAGCCTAAGTATTTTCTTTTGATTCCTGTATTAAATATAAAAGGATTTTGTGCATACTACTTTGACCAACTAAAAGCTTTCTATATTATTTTAAACTGGTGGCTCTGTGTGTGTGTGGCTGTGTGTATAAATCACCATATCTCAGTGTCAAAGAAGTCATTTCTTGTTCATACCAAATTTTGATAGATGGGAAATGTATCTATTCATAAATTCTAAATTGAAGGTGTATATAAAAGTGTATTCAAATTTCCTTATAACCTTTCAAAGTATATATTTTCAGTTCTGAGTGCAAACCTCCCAGAAATATTCCCAGATAAGTAAGAAAAAACCCCGATTTGTAACTGGATTAGAAAGACACTTGCATGTCTGTACATGTGATCTTTCAATGGAATTTCCAGGGTGGATTCCAAAAAGAAATTAAAATGACACATAACAGCATATTTCAAAAGAAAAATACGTTAACATGCACCAAAAGCTCAGAACAATAAGGTGTATTTGCCTGGTTCTGAACGAATAGCAATGTTGGTGTCAGGCAGACCTCCCTGGAGAAGGGATCCCGCAAATGGAATCACCACCACCATCAACCCTCATCACCACCTGTCTTACCTCAAATGGTGGGGGCATTTGGAAGAGTGGCTCCACAAAGGACCACAGGAAGCAGACACTCATTCAGGTAACAAGCTCTTGGGCCATAGAGGGTTCCCAAAGTAAGTGACAGCAGTCCATAGCAGTCAAGTTCTTTCAATCATGGTAAGAGACATTTCCACCTCTGAGTCCCAGTCAAGAGTCAGGCAGCTTAGCTTCCCAAAGTTTAACTGTCTTTCAGAGCATACATTAGAGTGGGCAGTCCTATGTTACTAGAGATTACAATTCCTAATGTTATTGATATTAAGCAAACATGTACGATTTGATGGAACAAAAATTATGCTACATCCGTGACTGTTAGAGGTCAATGGGAAGCCCCTTTCTCCCAGTGCTTCCTCAAGTGCAATCTGAGTGCATACTTAAGCTTGGACTTTCTTTGGTTTGCTGTCTCTATGAAGGGTGGCCAGAAAATGAGGCTTCATGGTGACAAGGGAGCATTATACTAGAAGCCTTTCTCAGTGGACTAGTCCCAGCTGGCAGCCAGAGGTCTAAGTCAGCTCCTTGGTTTACTTGCCTCTCCCTCCTGGCAATTGTTCCTCTGCCTTGTAAAGTTATTACAAAAAGGATGATGAAAGCATTTTTGGAGTACGACCTCTAGCAGAACTTCTTGAAGTCATATGATAGTGCAGAAGATAAGCAGGTCTGGCCCTGTAAATTGCTTCAACAGGAATCCAGTTTGAAACAACATGCAAGCAAGCTTGAAGTCCTTAAAGAACAAGCTGGGATTTACAAAGCTCCATTGCATCCTGCAGTTCTGACAACACAATAACCCACATCCAAGGGATGAGTGTAGGTTGTTGCTGAACTGTGCATTGTTGCTGAAATGTGGGGTTATCATATTGTCTGAACCCAGTCAAGTTAACAAATCATGGTGAACAACCCACAAACAAACCATGGGTAGTTTGTGGTTAATAAGTCATGGCTTGTTGGCACTGCAGGGTACAGACAGCATCATAACCCATATTTCAGTAGCAACCCATGATCGAGCCCCTACTCGATCCATACTCAACACTTGAGTGTGGTTATTGAGTTTTCTGAACCCAGTCATTGCGCCACTTCTGCCTGATCCTCTTGCTTACTGAACTCTGTAAAAGAAAGCATCTCAGTGTAGTCTGCATGGCCATTGGGATGGTGAGCCAGCAAATATGTCTGACCTAAACAGCTCCCACCTCCAAGTAGCTTCAAGCACTTTGACTTCTAGGGAGCACCTGAGGCATGCAGAGACACTCAATTTCTGCAAAGCCCTCTAGGGTAGCCCTGTGGACAGAAAATGAGGACGGGTGAATGCCAGGTGCACTGTAGCCACGTTTCCCCAAGCAGTGCCAAGTCTTCTTCAAGGGCCCTTGGGCAAGACTCTCTCAACAGGCTCCCTTCATCAGTGACCGTGTCTGCTCAGCACCATTGGAGCCAGCTGCAATTGCTTTCATTCTTGCTCACTATTGTCAAACATGTGCTCTGACAGGCAGAAAGCCCATGAGCAAGCAGGCAGGGGCTTCTGGGACTTCTCCTTTGCGTCACCACCACTGTGTGGGCCACAGTGAGAAGCAGGGTTCGGCAGGGAATAGCAAAAGTCCAGAGGGGGCTCTTGTTGTCAGTGAGCTCCTGCTGGGTTGTGAGCCCCTCTGTGTCTGTCCTTATTGAGCGATCTGATTGGTGTGCTGCTTTTCTATCAGAAATGGCACTAAAGGAGGCTTACAAGTGCCATAAAATGGCTCAAACCAACACACTAAATTCATCAAAGCTTAGCAATTACAGAAAAACCATAAAAACAGCATCCAGCCCAGCGGACCCACTCACGGGCCAAAGGGCCTCTTCTTCGACTGGCAGTCTTTGCCTCCCTTGGACCTCATTCCTGCCCTCAAGATGTCAGCTCCTAGGCTACAACTCTCTAACAGGCATGCTGGCTGGGGATGATAGGTGCTGTGATCCAAAACAGTTGGAGAACATCGCTTTGGGGAAGGCTCTTGCGAGAACGTGGCTGAGAGCTGCTGATCTGCCATGGTGTTCTGGTGCCTCCACTCCCGGCGAGATGAAAACTTGAGAACTCAAGGATGGAAAATCCTCTGCAGCAAGTGGCCCAGTGACAGTCAAGGGTAATGCATAGTTGAGAAAGGGAGGAAAAGGGTTGCAATCAGCCACACTTTCTGTAACATTATCCCATTCCATCTATTCCCTGGTATTGAAGGCCAGGGGCAAGGTTTAATGATACTCTTTGCTAGGGAGCACTGCATGTGAGAGCGTGTATGTGAAGACAGGCATTGAAAGAGATGAAAACAAGAGATAAAAATAGGGCCAGTAATATAAATGTTTTATCTGCAATGAATCTGCTGAAGAATAATGGCTTTCTTTTGAGCCATGTAATGGGGGCAAATGAAATATGCATGCCTCATAAGCAGAAATGGCTGGCCACGAGAGATAACAGATACGAACTTCCTCTTCTTTTCGGAAGGAAAGAAAACCTCAAGCTTCAACCGTATGTGTTGAACTCAGCGGTACTTAAGGGATGCGTAGATCCATCTTTGGTGTATACATCTCGAGGATTTACAGGGCTGTGGGTTAGCCACGAAGCAAACTCACAGGGAAGTACAGAACTATAAAGGAAAAGGCTGATTCTATAGATGCCCCTAGAATCAGTGGGAAAGCTGGTTTTTTTTTTTTTTTTTAAGAACTAAGGGAGGCACAAATAGTCTTCAACTATTCCTGTCCTCTTTTTTGGTGGAAAAACAAATTATACAGCAACAGCAGGATGGCGTTAATGCTCTCCAAGAGGATAATAGGAGAAGGAGGGGACGGGGAGAAAATGTTCTCCATAGGAAATTAAAGCAGATCTTGACAAATAACAACAACAATAACCTACAACGCAGGCAAAACTTTCTCTGGACACGAATGAATGAATGGAGAAGGAACATTAGCAGAGCCCTGAAGCAACGACACCTACAAACACAAAAAGATGAGGAGCTTTGCAGCGCCCACTGAAACAAATTCCAAACAATATGCATACTAATGAACTTGAAACGCCACTTAGTTTTGCATCCATTATTCATTGTTTGGTGTTGCAGAAAATGCAGGCTTACAATGAAACGATTACAGGGAGCATCGCTGGGAAGGGGATGATAACAGGGAAAGGACTGGCTGCCCAGCTGCTGCTGCTGCAGCCTCCGCTTCCTTAGCATCGTATCAGCGATTACAAGACGGGGTGTGGACAGCCTTCTCTGGTGGGTCCACCTCCAGATAGTCATGACCACAACTCCCATCAGGCCCAGCCAACGTGGCCAATGGTCAGGGGCTACAGGAGCAGTGGCCCAAAATACCTGGAGGGTACCCTGTGGGTTTGGACAATGGAATTCTTCTGAAGAAATCCAGCACAGCCCATTTTCCTTGGAGAGATGTCAGGATGGGTCACTGAATACTCCTTTTCTTCTGTTCACTCGTGACTCCAGGTGGCCGAGCATGCAGTCTGAGCCTGCCATAGGCACATCTGGGGTGGCCTGTAGGCCAGCTCAAGAGGCCCTGGCTTGTAGGGGGGTTTATAAGCCATTCCGGGGCTTATAGTGTCATCCGAAAGGACTGGCAGACACGGCTTGTCCTGCACCACTGCCAGTCCTGGAGGAGAGGGGTTGCCAAGTCAATATCTGCTGGGTGGCTGAGGCAATCCCTTCTTCCTGTCTGCCCCCACCAGCCCAAAATGCAGGTGAGGACAGCAGGGAAGAGATGGTCACTCCAGCTGGTTGGCTGGAGTGATCGCCTCTTCCCCTCAAGCCCGGAATGGTGAGTGGGGAGAATGGTAAAGAGATTGCCCCAGCCTCCTCTTCTGCTGCCCCCTCACAAATGGGGGGGAGGGCAATTTGTCCTCCCTGCCCTGCTCCCCTTGGTGCTCCTGTGGGGTCCCTTGGGCTACAGGGAGAGGAGTGAGGGGGGCAGAAGGTGCTGGAGGACCCCATTGGACCCAGGAGTTCTGTGCATACAGTGGGGCTCCAGGCTAAATTACCTGATGGCGGCTTATAAGCTGAGGCTAAGCACACTGGAGGCTCTCTCCTCAACTAACTGCAGTGTGGTGTAGTGGTTAAGTGTACGAGGCTGGGGATCTGGGAGCTTCAGGTTCTAGTCTCCATTCAGACATGGAGCTAACTGGGTAACGTTGAGCCAGTCACAGACTCTCAGCCCAACTGAGCAGTTGTTGAGAAAAGACAGCTTGAGTTCCTTAGAAGGAAAAAAAGTGGAATATAAATGTAAGAAATAATAAAGGACACCACTTGCCCCGCCAGATTCTGAGGGAAGCTCTCAGCCCCTTTACATTCTTAAGAGAGCAACTTAACCTTCACTGCCTATTCCCAGTAATCCTGCATCTCCCAAAGTACAGGCACCCAAATTGCTACATTCATTAGGAGTGAAGACGAGGCCTCCCATTCCAATATTTTCTGCCTATTAGGACCCATCAGCCTATTAATTTACTCAGCCAACAGACGTACCTAGTCTACATTCACTCAGTTTGGACCATCATGGGGAAAAGAAGTCACGGAGGCTTCTTTGCTCCTGCATACCAGCTGCACACTGCCCGACTTCCCTAATGATCCTGGGGTCAGGGTGCTGTCTGAACCCAGGGAATGGCATGGCAGGGCTGGCTTCAAAACCACCCTCAAATCCGTGGCTTACTGTAGAGTTCTGGGGTGGTTTCAAAGCCAACTGCTATTGCTCACCTCACTGGGTTCAGACAACATGGAAAGACACACACTGGGAGGGCCATTAGGAAAATGACAGGGCATGCTGCCAGCGTGTGGAGGGCAGGGGAAAGAAGCCATGAATGGAGTTTTGGGAACCAGAGAAAGCTGAGCTGAGCCCTGTGAGGAGAGATTGAAAGGATGGGGCACATTCAACCTCAAGAAGAGAAGACTGAAGGGAGCTATGGCAGCACTTTTCAGTACTTGAAAGGCTGCCCAAAGAGGGAAGACAGGATCTCTTCTTAATCATCCCAGACAGCAGGACACAGACTAGCAGGCTCAAGTTACAGGAAGCGTTTGGTTTGGGCTGTCCCACACTAGAGGCATTATAGATGCAGCTGGACAGCCATCTGAGAGGGACGGTTTAACTGGGAGTCCTGCACTGAGCAGGAGATTGCATGCATTCGGCCTCTTGGTTCCTTCCAGCTCCACTGTTCTGTGATTCTAGGAGAGGCTGAAACCTTTCAGGCCACACACACTTACTCTAGTGTAAAAAGCAAAGCCAAGGATTGGCATACACTAGACGGGAGATCATGTAGATCAACCCAGTCCTACAGAAACAGAATAAAGTGTCACATGTAGACTAGAAGGTTGCCCAAACGAGATCAGGGAGAAAATGCTGTAAATTTTCCTACATACTGGGAAAATATAGCCGCTAAACTGTCCCAATATGAGGGCCATCAAATTCCAGGGTCTAAGCCAGGGGTCTCAAACTCAACGTACCTGGGGGCTGCTGGAAGTAGAGTCTGGGTGAGGCTGGGCCGCATCAAGTATTCCACCACCATGGGGGTGGTGGGCCGCTCATCCCGTGGCCGGCCTGGGCGCCGCCGGTGCTTTGAAGGCCGCAGGGCCCCTCGCCCGTGCCCCGCCCATCCCGGCAATTGGCCCGTGGGCCGCGAGTTTGAGACCCCTGGTCTAAACCCAGCAGGAATTAAGGTATGAAACTGGTTTTCATTAGACTTAGTCACAGAAATCTAGCTGGGGGTCGACACGGTCCTCCTCGGAATCCAGCCCTCTTCCTCTCATTGTGCTTCTTCTTGTGCTTGGCTCTCAGTTAGGAAGCAAGCTGAGCCAAGAGGCGATCCTCAGACACCTTGGGACTCCAGTTGTGCCACTGACAACGTGCAGCACAAGCAGACCAGCCACAAGTCACACATGTGCAGCATTCATGTGACTCGCTTCATTGCAGGCACCTCCCAGTCCCAGAAAGCAGGCTGGAACCCAGGGAGCCGAGCCCAGGGCATCTGATAGGTTCCCACCTGCAAACAGGATTCGTCACACATCCCTAGAAATGTCATTGTGCAGGAGCAACCTTTAGAATAAGAGAAGTTGTAAAGAGAGAAGCTGGAAGAGCAGATCTATAGTTTGGGGGAGGCACCGGTGTCCTTGGTAGTTCTCGTATCATCCTATCCTATACCCACTAGAATAGAGATAGCCTTGTGACAATTTTTCATGCTCTTATAATCTACCATCAGGGTCTGCCTTTGAAAATAGCATGCACGTTTCAGCTGGGCCAAAATAGGGTTGCTCAGAGGGACAGCCTGGTGTGATCTCTTTATATCAGTCCTCTGACAGCTTGGATCCAAGTTTCCAGAAGGAGTCCCTCTTCCCGTATTCACTTACTCAGATCCTCACACTATCACCTGAGATGCTGCCATTCCACCTTCACAGGTGAGCTGGGCGGCTGGAAGAGGGAGGCTTCTGCAGGGGGGTCAGGATGTCTATGGGATGCTCTCCCCAGAAAGGCTTGTCTGGCGCCTTCATTGTGTTTTTCTGGGGGCCAGGTGAAGAATGCCCTTTTATTCTCCCAGCACTGATTTTTTAGGGCTTTTAGATCTTAGCCATATTTGTTGCTAGTTTTACTTTTGTTTCCTGTGTCATGCCATTGTTACTACTGGCTTTATCTTGGGTTTTTTACGTTCCATGTATATTCTTTTATTTCTTGTGTTTTTCATGCTTTTAATGTCTGTGACCCAGAGAACTTGGGTTATTTAGTGCAACCACTCAATATTCTGGTGGAGTAACAAGGGATTCTCCTCAGCTGTGTGGCTTTCCGTAGAGTCATGATGAGGCCATACATTGCAAAACATGGTTGGCCTCTAAATATACAGAACTGACAGAATCATGAAGCCCTGAGACTAAAATCACTGAATTGTATCACTGAAGAGGCTACAGTTAACACGAGTGCAACAAAACTAGTTACCTTAACGATGATGGAGGGAATTGTAAGGCCATCAGCTAAGTTTACTGGACAATTGAATATTAAGTAGCATAATTTTACATCTATATGCTGCCATTTGTCCTTCTTGCCAGGAACCCAAGACTCTCTCCTCCATTTTTTCCTCACAACAACCCTGCCAGGTAGGTTAGGTTGGAAGTCAGTGACTCGTGCAAAGTGGGACTAGAACCCAGGTCTCCTGAAGCCCAGTCCAGCATTTTAACCACTACGCCATGTTGGGTTTCCAAATAGAAACTGGGGCTGCATGGATGCTACAGAAACCCAAGCATTTAATGACGAACAAAGGAAATATGGATGGTGTGATCTTAATCTTCATTTGGCACTGCTAAAAACAGAATGATAAGGGAAAAATAAAGGACCAAAAGAAAATTGTTTCCTACTCACTGGAAACAGTTTTCTGGAGATTTATCTTTATTGTGTCAAACTCTCAGACAGTCATAAATGAGAAAGAGGAGGCAAGTTTCTTCAAATAAGACTCTAGGTTATTTTTGTTTTAGGCAGGGAAACCGGGAGGGAGGCTGGGAAATGCAGAAATGTACAGGGCTTCAGGGCACTATTGTCTGCTGTATCTGTGTAGCGATTTGGCTGATTTCATTCTCGGGTCATCTGGTCTACCGTTAATTAGCTGTGCCCTTACTAAAGTCAAGGAATAAAAATGAGGAATGTACATGCCACGATCCCACCCCTCCACACCAGGAGTAAGTTCCTGCAATGCAAAGATATGCCCATCTTCTTGTTGACCATTCTTTGCATCTCCCTTTCTGAATGTGAGCGTCCCTTACAATTTTGGCAAAATGAGGGACCAAGAAACTCAGTACTGTCACTCCAATTTGAGCACATCAAGCAGCGTATTTAAGAGCATTGTATTGTGGTTAATCTTTTATACTTCACAGTAATAGTATGAACATTATCAAGATTTTTTATTGTGATCAGTTATGTATTTATATTTTTAAAAGAGAAAATTATACTTTATATTAATTATTATTACATTAATTATACTGTAATTAAATTAATTAAACTATACTTGAAATTATATTAAGTATATTTTAATGAATAGTGCACTGGCTTTCAATGAGCAATCACCACATTTTGTATAGCTTTATAAAACAAGTTTAACATTGTAATTCTGGGCACGGCTACATAGAAGTATGCTCCTCTGAATTCAGTGGGGCTTAAACCCAGGCAAGTGGGTGAGTAGGATTCCAATCCTAAGGTTGCACTCTTATGTACGCTTACTTGGCAATATTTATTAGATTTATATCCTGCCTTTCTGCTTACAAAGAGCTCAAAGCAGCTTAACATCATTTTCTTTCTCTTGCTCTCAATCTTATCCCCACAACAACCCTGTGAGGCAGGCTGGGCTGAGAGTCTGTGACTGGCCCATGTCACCCAGTTGCTACCTGGCTGAGCGGGGACTAGAACTCAGATCACCTGAGTCCCAGACCTGTGCTTTTATTCACTACACCACACTGGCTCTGGACTGTGTTATACAACCGTAGATTATAAAGTCAGCCCGAACTCGGAGAAATGCCAGCTTGTGACGCGGCACCCTTAGGTCCACGTGCCGTGCAGTGCAAGCCTCTATGAGGCTGCTCCGAAGGAAGCCCCGCTGAGTTCAGTGGGACTCAGCCCCCGGCCCACGGCTATAGGGTGGCAGCTGGACACTGTAGTCCTCTGCACACCAGCACAGAAGGACTCCTCGGTGTTTTCAGCAGAACAGACTCCTGGGTAACTGCATAGGCTCACATGGCTAGCTGCGTGGCTCCAGTGCCCATTCCTGCGGCAGGAGGGAGCTCACACGACTAAATGCCACTCTCTTTAAAAGGTCCCTTGTATAGAAAAAACTAGAAAATCAGGGAGAAGGCTAAACTAGAATGCTTTTCCTCAGGGTGTTTGCTTTCGGTCCAAAGGTATATTATTGTTTGCACATTAAAAGAAGAATGGTAAGGGATGATGATTCAGTCATGGAACTCCCTGCTTGTGGTTCGGAGGAAAACAGTCCGTCCGCAGGTCTACCAGTTCTGTGAGAACAAGACAGCCAAGAATGAAAAAAGCTCAAAACTGTATGCCTTTTAACTGTTTGCAAAGGCCTCCTCCAGCACCATCTTATGCACACCTGCTGAGAAGGAAGCCCAAGGAGTTCAGTGGGACTTACTCCCATGCAAGTGTATGTAGGGCTAACGCTATAGCTGCCCATCTGTACCTGGAAATAAGCCCTGCTGAACTCAGTGGGATTGACCTCTAAGCCGATATACAGAGACCTGCACGGGCGATATACTGACTCAGCGAATTAGGTTGACAGGTACGTTATCTGGAGAGATCATCACCAGTCACCCGAAATACGACACCAGAATTTCTCAAAGGTAGCCCTGCTTTACTGCAGCAAAAAAGTGCAGAAGTCATCTCTGCATCACCAACAACCAGGCCCTGGAAGGGAAACGGGGCTCCGGTAGGACTTCCCAAGCGAACATCCTTTCTGGTGATGACTCTTGACCGGTTGGTGCTCTGTGTGGCTTCGTGTGGAATTCCGGGCAGCCATTCCGCGCATGAGGGGGCGGCCGTGCCGGTCACTGTGCGCCTACTCAGCATCGTTTATCATTGTCGCAGGCTATTTTTAGTCAGGCTTCTTGGGAAAGCTGTGAGAGCCATTTGTGAAACAGCACAAGGATGCTGACAGCAGTTTATCTTAGCGAGATTATTACTGTGTGTACAAGACTGGCTAATGGGATTCAAATGTTTTTAAAACAGACACATTTCTGGAACTTTTCTCATGTGTGCCTCTCCCCTGCCCCCAGCTCTCCCCTCAGCCTTTCCAAAACTTCGTGCAGAAGGGAGCTATTTGCATTGACAAGAGATGGAAAGGTAAAATGGAGAGCAGCCTAAAGAAACAGCAAAGCTGGAAGTTTCCAAGCGGACTCCCGCCTGCTTTGTTTCCTTTTTTAGCTGCCTCTGGTGCACACCCATATGGCAAGCAGATGGGCAATGGGACCATTAATGGACAGGTGCGCGGTCTTCAGGAATCAGGCTCACGCCCAAGGAAAGCCCCACACAGTCGCGCTCCAAGACTCCAGGCATGGAAACGCTCCAGGATCGCTGTCAGCCAACGTCACTTTATTCTATAAAAATGGCATTGCTCGGAGGCTGCCTGCAGAAGAAAATATCCGTGCCCGTCCCAGCAGCATTTGTCTGTCATCAGTACAGTGGAACTGTGCATCGTGATTGCAAGATTCAAAGAGAAGTGTAAACGTATAATGAGACTATTTGTATCCATCCTCAAGTGGTTATTGTCGCTGCATCTTAGAACATCATCTAGTTCAATAGCTCTCGGGATACCCATTACAAGCGCTTATTGTCAACGGGCAGCCGTGTGGCTCAGCGATAGAAATAAACAGTCCAATAGGAAAAGAAGCACAGGTTGTTTAAGCCAAGGAGAGGGAAGCATAATGTGGCCTAGTATTAAATTGCAGGCCAACCCTCCAGGGAAACTGCTTCGCCTGAGGAGGTTCGAACCGAGCTAGATGGAGCCCGGGGGAATTCTGTGGAAGAATTCAGCCTCTGTGATGTCTTGTGGGTATTACTGTTTTCAACTGCTGCTGCACAAAACAGCCAGAATGTGAAGGAAGGGCAGATTCTGCTTGGTGACCGTGAAAGCTTTTACTTTGGTCAGACGAGGCAAGGATCTATGTCAGTACAGTACATACAAAGGACGGTGTTTTCTCCATATGGCAGTAAGCCCCAAGCTTTCAACATGCAGCAACTTGGCTTAAAACTCAAGCCTCCCTGTCTATCAGCATTATCACTGATCCATGGATGCAGCGAGCAGCGCTGCTTACACTTCAGTGAGAGCTCTTCAGTGGAGTTGATTGGGCTTTGCTGCAAGCTATTTATATGCCATCCCAACAGTGGGCTGGCTTCAGCTTTCCCAACAATAGCGACAGGAACACAAAGAAACGTAGTCGGAGGACGTGTGGTTTGCAGCAATGCAGGGAACCAAATGAAGTTGCAGGGAAGTGTGGACAGGGAGAATCTAATGCCTGATGGCTGGGTTTAAACTTAAGAATGAGAGAATTGCTTTGCTGAATATCTATGTAGATCAGGTCACTATTTCCAGCAGTGGACACTGAAAAACTCAACAAAAATAGCATGATGGAATAGAGACCCTCCAATATTTGTTCTCAGCAGGAAACTCCAAAATCAGGTGGTTCCACCTGTAACATCTAATAACCATTGGCATTAGATCCTCTATGAATTGGCATTATTTATTACCAAAGTTACTTTCCATGTATGCATTCCCAGAAAAATGCATATCACTTGAAGAATAACAGAAATGTCCCTGCCCTGGCAAGCTCAGGGGACACTGGTGACTCTCCACGGTTCCTCGTGGTGGCGAACCTGTTCTGGGGAAGGATGGCAGCACCGCGGGGGCTGCAAGGAGAAGCCTCAGTGGGTGAGGAGCCCCACCGATGAGCGAGTCCTCAGCCTTAATGTTGTTTATGCGAAGAGGAGCGGCCGCCTCTCTCGATATGCGCTCACCGGCCCTTCCTCCCTTTCATTTTAAAGGATGAGAGGAGGAGGTTTGAGTCAATAACTCTTCGCTCCCTTCCAGGACTATCCTTCCACTTTCACTCCTGCTGCAGAACTTGTCCTCAGCGTTGCTTTCTCTGGTGGCAGACTTGATGCTCGACTTGATACATGGGAACCACAGTATGTGGTGGAGTAGATACGCAGAGGTGATGGAGTAAGAAAGGCATCCAGTGGGCTCCCGGACAGGCTGGGGAAGTGGAAGCGGGGCTCCTGAAGCCGCCCAGGATTCTTCCGCAGGTCTGTGGGTGGAAAAGGGTGCATACCACACATTCAGCTACACATCTTTCTATATCTTTTTCATGCTCATAGGCACGGTGATGGCTGCTGAAGTGCAGGAGCCCTTCACCCAGGGAGAATCCAGAATTCTCAGGGAGTGTTACCCAGGGAGAATCCAAAATTCAGGTAACTGCTTCACAATGAATATAAACCCTAAAGAGCAGCAGGACATCCCATCAGCCCCTTTTCTCTGGATCAGCTGTGAAGAAGCACCAGCGCTCCATTGTGTCCCATTTCGCCCCTGCTCTGATATGAGTTGAAAAATCCAACCTGAGCCTGAAATATGCAATGCAACTCAGGGCTCCTGTGGGGACGTAATACCCTAGGAGGCAGCTTTTAAAAATGCATAAATAAATATCTTCCTTTAGGGCAAGAACTTTAGTAATGCCTAAATGCTGTCAGTTTTGAAATACCGAGCTGCAGCTACCTCTTAACCTGTCTCTCCGTATTGGAATTTTGTTCATGAGCTGATAGAATCGGTGTGTGAACTGTTGGATGTGCAGAGGAAAGACAACAGCTACTGTGTGAAAATTGTCTTGCATCTGGAATCTCTGCTCTTAAGAAGCATGACTTGTGCTTGGGGGTCAGTCGCTGTCGGCTTCTTGGAAGACAAGAGTCTTTGTGCTCCCCCTTTCTCTTTCTTCCTTACCCCGGAATTGACTACCTCGCCAGAGGCCCAGTGGCTATGCATTGTACCCTCTTGTTCTTCCTTAGCTTCATGAGCTCTGATAGCAGGTCTCTTTTCACACAGTAGTCGAATGAGAGGAAAACATGGTGCAAGTTCCCCTGCAGACCCCACCCTCCAATGTGGCTGCCTCGAATCTGCCGGACTCGAAGGATTTGGGGCATCCAATGGAAGGGAGGAGCACAGGTTTTTACCATGCTCCCCTAGCCCTGCAAAACACAGAGGGCATAAAGCCATGTAAGCTTAGAAAAAAAGGCCTATAACTCTCGGCATTTCTCCCTCCCTCTCCTCCACTTAGAGTGTGCCAATTCCAAAGTTAGTCTTCTGTCTTCAGAAGGTGCAGAAGAACCGCGCAGGCTGCGAGGGCCACCTGGCCCTTCTCACTCCCATCTCTCGGTTGCTTAGGGTTCCTCTCCTCCAAGTTTGCCTCTGAAAAGGATGAAGCTTCTGATGAAAGAAGGTGGATCTTGTATCATTGGGCTTCCCTCAGAAGACCAGCGTGTTGCTTGTTCCCAGATGATCAGATCGTCCACCTTGGTTTTTTTTTTTAACCTTTTCTCTAATTCTTCTCTCTATATGGATGGTATTATACAAGAATGGTCAGGGTCTCTCCTACAGTTTCTGTTGTTAGAGATGTGTGGTACAGATTGCCATGTTAATTTTGATCCAGTTTTCATTCTAAATTGACTTTATGGCAAAATAAAGATCTAAAATGAGTAAGAAAATATTTCTGTGTGGGGCATAGGCAGATAAAGTTATTTTTACCTTGGATGAAAGGTGGGTACTGAGGATGTGTTTCTGCCATTTCCTATTTGCTGTTTTTACAGCATCCAAGTCTTTGGCATTACTGAGGCCACACAGGCAAAGCAAGTCAATAAATACTTGTTACTGGTGAAGAAATATGTCATGCGGGATTTTAATCAGGGATGGAGTAGGAATTGGTTTGTTTATTCTGCCTAATTAGGGGACTGCCTCTTTGATGCCTATACCTATTGCCATATCTCTCTTAGGCAAGAAAAATCTGACGCAGCAAAATGTTTGTTTCAAGTCAACTGGATACTGCAAGTCTCCTTAATAAGGGACGTGTCTGATTTGGCTCATTGCGGTTGATATGATGTAGCTAAAGCTTCTTTTAAACATATGTTTTGGCTATGTCCAGCAGCTGCTTCTCTTGGGAGGAGGTTATTAAATGACAAATTTTGTGCTGGAACAGTCTCTAATACTAGTGGATTCACATGCCTCTTTCAGTATTTACCTGCGCCGTAGAATTTAATGAATGACCAACATAAATGACTTTTGTACATCCTTTTGACAGCTAAAAGGATGATGTTACAACTTCGGAAGGACAGATGCTCACCTCCTGTAATGCAAGGCAGCCACTTCATTCTACCTAAGGGAAGGACCAACTGATTTAAATGAGGCTGGACTTTCATTAGATCAAGACATTGGCCTTTAAGAATTCCCAGCCCTGCACTTTTTCCATCTGCAGGTGGGAAAGCAATATGGGAATAAGGTGGGAAAGAAACTTTGACTGCAAGAATAGCAAGAAGAAAGAGGACTAATCAGCTACTCCAGCAGTGTCACTGCTGAGACTAAATGCACAGATCCTGCATTTCATTGGGTGGGGGAAGCTAGGAGATCAGTCACAGCTCTCCCAGCCTCATGCGTAGTTTGAGCATCAGTCTTGTTCTCAGCTGGGTCATTAGTGCAGAGCTAGGTGGTTTAAGGCATGGCTTAGACTTAAATTCTTTTGAAATGTTGCCCCACTTCAAGTGAGAGTTATGAATTGATCAACCAACTAATTAGTGCTCCCAACTATAGCATATAGGACATAGATGACCCTTTCCCATAAATTTAAAATTTACAACTATTTCTATACGGCAATGTAGTGTAATGGCTAAGAGCATGAGACTGGACTCAGGCAATCTGGGTTCTAGTCCCTGCTCAGCCACGGAGCCACTGGGCGACTTTGGACCAGTCATGGACTCTGAGCCCAAACTACCTCACAGGGTTGTTGTTGTGGAGATAAGACCAAGAGCAGCAGAAGAAGAATGATGGAAGCAGCTTTGAGATCTTTAAAAAGAAAAAAGGGTGGGATATAAATCTAATAAATAAATATAAAAGGGGAACATGTGCTTCTGATGTGCACATGCCCTTGTTAGGGACCATCTATTCTGCTCTATCCCATCATATTTCCACATTATCCAAGAAGGGTGGGTCAGGCTCAGTGGCAGATCACGGGCCTTGCTTACATTCATTTCCACTGTTTTTCATAGTAAAAGACAGAACAGCTTTTAAATTAGAAGTCTAAAGGATAACGTCAATTCATTCAGAGATTTATTGCAATAATGCTTAAAGGGCTTAGGTAGCCTCAAAAGAACCACTGAACTATTTTTTCCAGTCCATCTGAAGGCTTTCCAAACTCAGCAAATGCTCTTCTAAAAAGGAATGTTTTATCATCTGACCTGATTTGTCTCCCTGGGATAGGAAATCCCTATCAGCAAGAAGGTTCTAGCTTTACTTAAGGGTGCAAATATGAGGAGCAGAAATCAACCATAATGGGCAGACCATCAATCAACCATTATGGCAACCATAATGCCTATCTTGAACAGTGTTAATGAAATTATGGCTTGCTATGATCTAAAGACAATAGAAGTAAAGAAGACATAAAGAGCTTCTAGGAATGGTCTATTCGTGCTTCTTCCACAGTTGGCTGACAACAAAATTGTAACTGCAGCTCCACCTGGTATTTCAAATAGCACAGCCACCTCCTTAGCATCTGGTCCTTGTCCATTCCCACCGCAGCGGCTGGCAACCCTGCAGCGTTGAGGATGCTCACTCACCAGCAAATCCCACTCAGTGCAATGGGACCATCTTCCCGGAAAGTGTCCTGGGGTGGCTTCCCTGTTTTGCATCTCCACCCCCGGAAGGATGGAGGGAGGGCCAGATGGCGTGCCGCTCACACCAGAACCCCAACTGTAGATGGTGTGAGGTGGGAAACTGTGAGGCGGGGAGGGAGAGTTTCTGCTAATGTTTACCCACCCGGGTTAAATCCTGAGTCTTGAAGATCTGGGATGTGGAGAGGAATGGAGACATGGGCAGTCTTTTAAAAGAGACCCAGTCCCCTTTAAGAAACACAGCATGGTGTTGAGAGAGGGGAGGGGGAAGAGGATGTGAGTTTGGGGAGTGTTAACTTTAGTTTCTGATCATGGGGCCTGCTTTACAGAGACCGCTTCTTCCGTTTTCACTGCAGGACGTCGAAAGCTTGTTACATGGGTCATTTTTCCAGAAAGGTGTCCTTCTGGACCTTTCCGTATATTCTATCAACCTGCCACAAGGTGGTGCTGTGGCATAGCTGCAGAGCAGACGTGACCCACAGCTTTTGTTCCAGTTTGAATTTTAATAGCTGACTTTCCTCGCTCCAAAACTCTGCTGGAAAACAACAGCTGGGAGAGGCCGGGAAGGCTGGCAGTGCTGTGAAAGGGTCCTGCAGAATTCGGTGGTGGGGGATCACAAGTGCACAATGAATGCCTCGTGCAGGGAAGCCTGCAGTGAATCGTTTCACCATGACTCTCTGATCTAGGTGCTTATGGGAAGGAATGCTGAAGTGCTGCGTCGCAGGGTTGGCAGCCCTTCTAATCAAAGAAGCCTAGAGCTCTGCCTTCACTAGAGAGCCGTGACTTCACTACACTGCTGGAAGCAGTGGAAAATCAAAGGAAGGCTACAAGCAGAGGACAATGCCTTCTAGACTGGCTGCATGCCTTTGGAGCAAGGTGGTCATGAGCTACATGCTTTGTGAAGCCCTCCAGACAAAGACCCATGCCTTGTGATTTTTAAGAAGCATGGATAGCAGCAGTCAGTAATCCTTAGGAAGCCCACTCCAGAAAATATGGCACAATTCCCTGTAGCTGGCTGGATCGTCACTGCCTTCCTCACCCACCGGGTCCAGTTGCTTTCATTACTCATGAAACTGTCCCCAAACAGTAAGCACATGGGTGGAATCCTAGGCAAAGAGCCGATTCGACTCCATGTCCTTGCCTTCTGCATCACCCATCGCTGCATGCTTAGGGTGTTCTAATAGCGAAGGAGGATAATGAATATTGAAAGCTGCCTTGACAAGATGAGACCTGGACAAGCTTCTTTTAAGTGTGCCGCTTTCCTGATTTGGGCTCCTCCTTGATGTGACTCTTTGTTCATGGAAGGAAAATGTTCCAGTATCGGCACTGTAGGATATTAAAATGGGGGCCATATCCAACATCCTGCCACTGCTCAGACTGGGTGGGCAGGTGGGCAGGTGGGCTGTCTGGGGTGGATACAGGGCAGGCCTCTTAGCTATGGACCCTGCTAGGAAATGGAGACCTTGGCAGCTGCCCAGGAATGCCTGGCCCTGCCTAGACTAGGACTAGGGTAAGACAGCAGCTTGTCATAACTGCTGCCTCTCCACAACACGAAGGCATCAACATTCAGCTTATCACTCCATTGCACATTTCCCAGGTGAGACACATTTATTCATAACCTGCCGTTGATGGTGGTGCATTTTTAATAAAGCTGTATTTGCAGTGCTGCCCTCTTGGTGCCGCACAGCCTGTAGCCAGTAAAGAATGACAGCCTGTGGAAAGCGTGAGCTGCCGTCCCGCTAGGTCCATAGGATGTATCCTTGCTTCCCTTTTAACCTCTCCTAGCTTTGCTTCCCACTTAAAAACCTGTCAAAAATCAGAGGATATGTCAGCTTGCCCTTGAATCTGCGGTACCTCAATCAATCGAGTGAATATCAGAGCGGTGCCTGCCTCTGGAATCAGAGCCACTGCTCCAAATCCCTTCTGCAGACAAGCTAATCGTCCTGTCCTTTGCAGGCATCTGTGCTGGGAGAGCAGATTGGGAAGTGTACTCCATTTCAGAAACTTATTAGTGAAGGCAGAACTCTCTGGCTGTGACCTTTGCAGTCTGCGGGGAGAAAGAGAAATAAAGAGGCAACCAAGGAAGAAAAAAACACACACCGCTCTTTTGAAACAGCTTCCCTGCTGCTGGCAACAATAGCAGACGTGTGACATATGAAGAAAATGTGAGTTACTGTAACTCAAGCATTCAGCCCACCTGCGGTTTTCTCCACCTGCCGCCGTCGCACCCGCTGGCCGCCTGGTGCTGCGCTCCACGGATCCGGGCATCCACGGGCAGCCAGTGCACCCTTACACTCCAGCTTGGCTTTGCTTTTTGGAGGTTGGTCCTCATCATTCCTCCAGCAGCAGGGAACGTCTGTTCTTCCAGGGTACTCATTAAAGCAGCCTTCCCCAACCTGACGCTCTCCAGAGATGCTGGACCGATGCTCCTTCCTCTGCAGCTAGCAGGGGCTCATAGAAACTGTAGGCCAACATATCTGCAATGGGGCAAGGCTGGGAAGGATGCCTTAGGAGAAATGATGCCAGAGTAACTGTGGGCCATCCTGACTGTTAGCCACCGCACCTGTGCTGAGTCAGCATCCACGTGGCACAGCAGCCTTGAGATAGTGGCTAGAGGCAATTCTTGCGAGTGGAGGAAAGGGGGCTCAGGTGCCCCACCTGCCGTGGGACCAATAGGTGCTCTGGACACCCACCTGTATGAAGTCAGATCTTATCCTGAGATCATCGACTTCATTGCAAGTGACATAGTAAGGCCTTCTCATATATTGCAGCAGAAGGAGGGCATCATTCATTCAGTCATTGAAGGCTTTTATAGACTGCCCCATTGCTAGTGTCTCCGGATGGTTTGCAACAAGCACAGATAAAAACAGCGCAGCGTCCAGCAGCATAGCAATGCGAGGCACGCTGGGTGGGTTTGCATGCCACATCCACCCATCACAGCAATTCGCCCACAGTGGGCTAGTTCTTCTGGGAAGTTCATGATGAGCCGGGTGAGAAAGGGGCTCACCAAGAGCACTACATTCCCTGCCTCCCTCTCCTTCCCCTCCTTTTCCAGGTGCAATCCCAGGACACTGCAGGAGCAACACGTTCCTGTTCCCTCCCTACCACAAGACTGCAGAAGTTGGCTCGGCTTTCCCACGTCAATCTTCTTGGTCCCAGTTCAAGCCACTCTACTGCAACCTGCGCTCTCAGTGGGTCCCAGCAGCCCCTCGGGAAAGGGGTTCCTTTCTGTGTTTCAGTGCTGATCATTGCAGCCCCAAACAGGCACAATCTGTTCTTCTAGTTCTTATTTTTAATCCCAACCGCATGGAAGTGCTGATTTACAGATGCACTGGTGGGAGGATGCCAAACCTCGGCTGGGGCACAGGGGAGTGGCTGCCGCCCCAGCCCACCCTGGAAGATGCACAACAGAGGCTTGAAAGTCACCCGCTTTCGTAATTCTCACTTTGGGCTTTCTAGGGAGACTGTGGGATGTCGATTGGGAAATACTCAGTACAAATCCAGCCCCCATTTGTAAGGGATGCTGTTTCAACAGTCATCTGTCAAACTTGATTTCCCTTTAAAAGGGGGGGCACAGTTTGACCCCTTCTGCAGCCCTAGGAAAAGGCAGAAGCTTTCCCAAGCTGGGTACAACAGTAAAAGACACAACAAAAGCTGACAATCTATGAAAAAGCAGTAAGATGAAATAAAAATAGCAGCAGCAGCAGCAGCAACGAACATATTGGGGAAGGCCCAAGTAATAAAACTTCATGTTTGTCCCTTCTTAAACTTCTGCAATGATGGCAGGTGCCTGTAGGCAACTCTTGCCCGGTGTGGGTCCAGTGTGCAAGGCTCTCTCTCCTGGGGTTGCCCTCCAGCTATTCTCACAGGTTGCAAAGAGCAACTTGTGATCTTCCAGATGTTACAGCCTATGACTCCCATCAGCCCAAGGCAGCAAAGCCCTTGGTGAGGAAGGATGGGAGTTGATGGCTGAAAAATCTGGAGGGCCACAGGCTGATGTAGGTGATATGTAGGTCTGCTGCTGTGGATCTGCTCGAAACATACACACACAGAGAGGGGGGCGGGTTGAACAAGAGTGGGAGAGAAACATGCTTAGTTCAAATAGTAGATCAGGTGTGGGGTTCCTTCAAAGCCCAACTTCCCTGCCCAGTCAACCAGTTCCCAGATTTTTGGAAAACAGGCCTTCTTCAACCATGCACGGATAGGTTCCCCAAGCAGGGTTCATCATGTTTATCTGTCCATAAAAGAAGCTTGTAGGCTGACCCAAATGCTGCCAATTCAGGGGAAAGTACTGGACAAATGTCTGCTGATTTACATATATTGGCTCAGTACCTTGACTGGAGACTTGGTTTCCTTCTTAAAGCAAGTTGTGTCTTTGTAAGCTTTTCAAACTTTTGCTGGGAATTGGCACATTCCTTTTCTAGGACATTTTTCCTTTGATTTTACAATACCTAATTTGCTAAAATCCCCATCTGTCACAATAATGGGTACTTTGCAACAGACTTTTACTCCTGAAAATGTCAGCACACTCCTCAAATGTCAGTCTGGCATCATGTCATCCATGTGGCGTGCTGGTCTCTCCTGAAGTGAATTGCTGCTTTGTGCAGTACAGAAGGAACCTACAAATGGAAGCCTACAGTGTGTGCATATGTGGACACTTGCACACATATGGGGAGATTCTGGGATAATTGGCACAGGTTTTTTTTAACAAGGAGGAGAGGTCTAGTGAGGGATCCATAGAACTGAAAGACAATGGACCACAAGGACATTTTTATCATTTGCATATCACCCGAGGCAGCTGGGAGGGAGTATTTTGTAGCAAATTTCATGATAAACTAAACCAATGTCTGTTCTGTGGTTTCTTCAGACTCACAGAAGCTGGTAGGAGTCCAATGTATATAAAACCCCATCCAATAAGGAAGGTCAGGTTAAAGTAGACAAGGTCATGTCAAGCTGACAGTCAAGGTAGTCAGATCAAGTCCTAGCAGCCAAGGTCATGAATGAAGAAAATAGGACCATGGATAGCACCTGCTGGCCAGAATTCTCCTGCTAGAACCATAGGAAGATGTTGTCTCAGCTGGAAGCAAGAGCCAACCAAAGGCTTATGTAAGTAATCATTATCAGTGCGGGGTAGGGATGGCTAGCTCCACCCAAAGTGGAGGACATCCTGGACTCTTGTATGAGAAGGACTCTTGTATGAGAAGTTTCAGACTTCTGTGAGGCTTTGGAGATGGAAATTCTGCTGGGGACTCTGAGACTTCTGATTCAGTGGCACCAGTAATATGGGACTTACTGTCTTTCTCTAAAAAGGCAGTGTGATTCTCATCTTCATCAGGGTCATCTTCTCCTCCACCCTGAAACGGCTGAGGGTTGGGAGATATGCCAAGTGATCAGGAAAACAGTATGGCAGGGCTATAGGTTAAGTAGCAAGATCTGTAAAAGTGCTTCCAGAGGTGCCAAAACTGAAAAGGCATTGAGAAACTATTTTTTCTACCCCTAGCAGATTTTTTTTCTGGTAATGGCAAGATGGGAGAAGAGGTGGGGAAACATGGAGAAGGTACATTGCAAGATGACATCTGTTGTCCCACTAAAATTCTGTGAATGAGGTAGTGATTGCAAAATAAAAGCCTCATCTAGAACCACCTGGGTTCTTAGAATGGGTTAAGAAACTTCCCCAGTGCTTTGTTATACAAACCTCTTTCTCCCACAGCCATGGGGACATTGTTGAGTTTGTCTACAGCCCCCAAAGCCTGAGAACTCTACTTGGGGTTTCTTCTTTTGTTCTGAATGAATAGCAATTCACACCCAGAACATAAGACTTTTTAAAAAAGTGAGTGGGGGTGGGAAGAGACTAACTAAAATCTGTTCTCTTTCTGTCTCTGTAACCTTAAGCTGATTTTGGCTGCTTCTAGGAAAAACAAAAACAAAAGAAACACACACACACACACACATATATATATATATATACAGAGAGAGAGAGAGAGAGAGATTGCCAGTCCTTAGGTTCAGAACAAATGGACCCTGTTCATTCCAAAATTAGCACACAACCCCAGTGATTTCTTTTTATTTTGTGAACATTTCTTTTCAAAATAACAGCTTTAGGAATACAAGCGGTTAGGGGTTTTGTTTTATTTTTGTAAAAGAAAGGAGTATCTTCAATGGAACAGACAAAAAACAGGTTTAGCTATTTTCTGCACCCTCAGTGTTGCAGGAAAGGGTAAATCATTCAACAGGGCGAGAGGAAGAAAGCCTATTTTGAATAATATATTTCGGCTGATGTCATGTATGTCATGGTTGCAGACAAGCGTATTGCCTGCCACGGTATTTAAATGGAGTGTCATGTCTGGAGAGAAAAGAATAAAGAATACATTTGTTCAGTGCAAACTCAGCAGGAGAAAGATAAGTCCTGACTAGTAAAGCTCCAGATTGAGAGACTATGTACGGTTACTTTATAAACAAGGGGGGGAAATTATAGCAAGGGCTGTGCAATGAAACCAAGTTTAACTTTGTTTTTGGAACTTACTGTGTCTTTCAGCACAAGAAATTTTCACCCATGTATTTGCTCATCCCTGTGCCACAGCTAAGACCTAACAAGGAACATATTTTTTCGCCAGCCTCCTATACAAACGCACACCTGCCATACCGTTGAGGCCATAAGAAACTAATTGGACTCCAAGGGTTCTGTAGAAATTATTTTGCTGTGTTCACACCTTAAAGAGGGAGAAGAATGATTCCCATGAATTGCAGAATTCAGAACTGCACACATTTCATTTATCCTGCTTGTGCTTGTAGGACGGCCAGGAGAAATTTCTATGGAGAGGTTGTGAGTCTCTTCCCTATTGTTGGTATTATTGCAATTTTCCGTCAAATTGCTGTGAATTTAAGGTGGGGGTGTGCCCTATTTTGCCAAGGGCAATCTTCCTTTTGAAGTTGCTCTGTAACTGTAGAGCTGTTTGTCCCAAAGAGCAAAAAATAAGGGGAGGGGCGTAAGGGGAGCCAGGCCTCAGAGTTCCCCATTAACAGTTAGCACCTGGACTGCAGACTAGGATCAGTTGGGCACAGTCTTCCCCACAACAATGAGATGCATTTCTATGGAGATTAGGGTGATTATTTCTAAATGCTTCTCTGTGCCAAGGGTCTCCAACCCTTTTCACCCCATGAACACATATGGGAATTCGGGAAACTGCAGTGGGCATCACCATGCAATGAATTATTAGTTATAGCCACTGTGATGCTCTATTTTGTTCAGCAAAAAAAAATTGTTTCATGTCTATTGGACACATCTCTTTAAGAAAGGATTGTATAATTCAGCTAATTGCTGGCTGTCCACTACAGCTGATGTTTCTTTTAAATGAATGTTTTGGCAATGTCCAATAGTTGTTTCATTTTGGGAGGAGGTTATTACACTGTATTAAACTGACTTTAATACTTGCTGAGGTACACTCGCTTTTAAATTATGGAAATTAAAAATGGTCAGCACAAATGGATTCTCTGCGCCTTTTGACAGCTAAAGGACTGATATTACAACACTGGAGGATAAAGACTCTTAATGAAATGGATTAAGAACCTTACAACACTTTCAGTATTTAGACAGGTAGCATATAGATGATGCCTTCAAAGAGATGTGTATTTGGATGTTGCACTGAAGCTGATATAAAACTGCTTGCAACATGTATAATTTTCGTACAATCCATGAATGTGTATTTTAAAGAACAAGAAAACAAATAAACAAATAAAAATACTTTTGGGGCCTGCTGGTGCTACACTGGGGATCCCTTCATGTGCCATGTTCAGGACTCCTGATCTATACTTAAAATGAACATATGCAAATTGATGCAAATATGGGGGATTTGGTTTTCGTTTTTTTTTTGTTCTGTTCCGTTTTGTTGATGTAGCATGCAGCCTAATGCTCGCATGCTAAATACAGTGTGAAAATAACCTTAGCATTGTGTTTGTGGACTTTTGTGTGTGGACCTCCAATCTAGATTGGAAATTATCTACACAAGTAAGGAAGGTTTAAACCTTCTTACCATGTCACTTTCCTTCCCTAAAATCTTTCTGCAAAGATGTTTTTAAAAGGAGAGCTATGGGTAGAGAGAATTTAGGTGGGAAAACAACTGGGTGGAAAAATTTGAATTGCATGCTGGTCCCAATCAGGTTCAGGGTACATGTGTGTTTTTTTTTAAATTCACAAACTAGGCTCATTTGCATGCTATGTTCTCCCACTCTAGACAAATGAATATGGGGTTTAGATAAAAGCATATTAATGGGCCAGAGTGACAGGCTACTGTTCCTTACTCATGTTTGGGTTCACATGACACAACAACACATTGTGGGCTGCAACCTATGGTGGGTTGCTGTGGTGTGCAAACCTGGAATGAGTCCTATAGAATGGCTTGTCTGAGGACAATAAGCCACCCTGAGAACTCACTGGACAGTACTGAAAGGAAATCATCATCATCGTCAACAACAACAACAACAACAACAACAATGGGAAGAACATCAACAATAACAGCACCTCCAAGGAAGGCCTGACTGGTCCAAACTCATTGGGTCTTGGCTCCTGCCAGCTGATATTCTTGGTCAGTGTTTACGTTTTAAGTGTGCAGACAGATGAACTTGTATTGCTCAAACCTGTATGAAAACTATCCTCTAATTTCACCAGTTTCATTGACTTAAAGCTGTGCAAAGCTGTGCCTCTGTTTCTAAGCATGATCTTCTTCCTGCTTCCTCTAAGCAAAAACAAACCCATAGCAAATTAAATTTGCCCCAGTTCTTCTGCAATCCAGAGAGAAAGTGAGAATGCAGAGTCTGTGCAAAATGAGCTATTTTCACAACTCCAGCTTTCTGCCACTGAGTTTAAAATTAATGTGTGGCTTCAAAATAATGCCAACATTAGACCCCTCAACCCCCTCCTACACACGTACACTGGAAGGAAATGCCCATGGACTCTGAACCAGATCAAAAGGAATGATTTAGGCTTGCACAACATCTCCCAGACAGTCTCCAGAAGTTTCCATTAATTTAAACAGTCTTTAAAATGCTTATTAACTAGCTGCCACCTCTGAGGCATAATTTTAAAAGACACTTCAACTCAGATCCAAAGTTCCTCCTGCTCTTATTATTTCACGTGTTCACAGAAGGCTTCATGATTATTGGTTTGGAGCATTAAAATGCAAATGATAGAGGAAGCAATAGATATTTAAATGTACAGTGTCAGCTCAACACAAAAGATCTTCTGGAATAAAATCACAGTATTTTCCTTTCAGAAGGTGAAATTTAAAAAAAAGAAAAGAAAGGAAGCTCGTGCGTGTGCAAGACACAAAGAGAAGGGGATCCTGCGCTTATTTCCGCTCATGCTGTGTTGCTCCTCTTGAATGGAAATGTTCTGTGAGCTCCGGCAAAGAATGGCGAAACAGTCATTAGTGTAAATGCAACCCTCAGTTCACTTTTGCGTTAGCAGATGGCAGGATCCTGCAGCCATCGGAGCATGTGATCGTTCTGAAGCCAGAACAGCAGAAATGCAGAGCTTCTCCTCCTCTAGCCTTTGCCACTTAGGGAACCCACACCGTTCGTACCTAATCACAGAGCGAGGAAGACGCACGGGTTGAATGGCCAATGCCTCCCTTCTGAAAGCAGGCAATGCAGGTGCTTTCCTTCCCTGCTTGCTGCGGGGCGGATTCCCATGACCGTCCGGCATGTCAAGCCTGGCGTGTGTGTTGGCTCCCTGCCTGCAGCCCGACAGCTGAGCAGAGAGAGGAAGGACGGCTGCCCCTGCACCATGTGGCCCCATTTGCTGACAAAACCAAATCCTACCAGCTTGCTGGGTTTCGTGGCTGCTCAGTCAGCTCGTCATGAGCAGGAAGCCAATCTGTGCACAGTTTTATAAACACAGAAACTGAGAAGAAGAGAAACAGAGCAAGTCTGAAGGGGCCTCCTGGGCCATTTCGTTTGACCTCGGGCTCCAGCCAGCTGCACTCACGACATGCCCACCATGTGCATGTCCAGCCTATCCTTCAGCACCCTCACCGATGGGGCTTCAACCACCTCCCGGGGAAGCCCATTCCATGCCCTAATTGAACCTTGGTTCCCTGATCTTGGCTCCGTCAGGACCAGTAGACACTCCGGTAGTTGCACTGCCATCTGCAGGAGGTCTGACGGCCCCAAAGGATCCTGCCTGCCCCTTTTAGATGCCAATCCAGGCAAAGGGCACGGGATCTTATTCTCAGGACATGCAGGGAGCTCCTTCACCCGCATGCTCCCCGTCGTGACCCTCAAGCACAGGGGTGAGGAACCTCTTTCAGCTCAAGGAGCAAATCCGCTATAGCAGAAGCTCTTGAGGGCCAAAGCCCTGTGGTGCACTGGGCCAAATTGCCAATGGCAAAGTAATCCGGTCTTCGTATGCAAAATGCACGGGCATGTTGCTCCTTACAACTCTGACTGCCAGTTGCTAAACTCATAGGCGAGGCGTTTGTACCTGTTCAGAATGGGTGGACCCACTGCACAAGACCTGGGAAACAGCCAGGTGGTTGGTGATTAGTGGAAAGGAGCCAGGGAGGCAGGCATGGCCCCTAGCAGGATCCTGGATGGGCAGGCTGAGCCTTGAACCTCAGGCTCCAAGGTTTCCAGAGCCTAGTAAAACTATTGCTAGAGCTTCAGCTACTGGGCAGCACAGAAATACGAATAATAATAATAATAATAATAATAATAATAATAATAAATATTTGTTAAGTACCAGAGGTCTACTTTCTCAGCTACTTCAACAGTCTGATTTCTTAATTAGAGGACATTCTTAAAACACCCTTTATGGGAAAAGGCAAATTTGGTACACAAAACAAGGAATATCAAGGGGCAGCTTTCTTGGCAGGAGAATGTCATCAAATTTGTTTTTCTGTGAGGTGAGGTCAGCTTGGGTGGGAGATGCTTACCCTTTTTTAAATAATGCAGCCAAGGTTTGGTGTTCTGTTTTTTCTGCTTTAGACATTCAAAAGAGCCTCTTTGCCAGTGACAAGACTCTGCGTAGCCAACTACCACCCATGGGAAGGCAGCTATTTATTTTCATTTTTGTTGGTGTCTGCTGGCCACAGAGAGAGAGCCTCATCAATGCTACCAGTGGAAAGGAGGAGTTGCATAACCAAAACAGGAAATGCCCTCTCCTTGGTAAGTCAAATATCTCCCTCCTTGGAAATGTCCACAGTCTTCCCCCACCCCCATGAAATTGCCCCCCTTTCCTGGAGGGTATGGTTCTCTGAAAGGTTCAGCCCCGCTCCACTTTGAGCAGCCCCTGGTGGCAATGCCATAAAGGGTCAGCATTCCCTGCAACACACTTGGGAAACTGTTTCTGCCACACCACCTTTCTCAAGCTGGTGCCTTCCAGCACTTTTGGACAAGGACTCCCGGCTGTCCTGGCCATAGTGCGCTGCCGGCCGAGGCTGGTGGGAGTTGACTCCCAACGTTTCTGGAAGGACTCAGGCTGGGGAAGACACAGGGACAGCCCTACCCTTAGGCAGAGGGAGGCAGCCACCCTGGCAGCAGGCTTGTGGGCTGCAGAGCAGCAGCCGGCCCTCAGGAAGGTGGAGGATGAGTGGAGGATGCTGCCCAGCCGTCAGCGCAAAGCAAGCTGGAGGGGCAGCCATCCTGTCCTTTGCCTCAGGCAGTAAAACGTCTTGGGCTGGCCCTGGGAAGGGTGCTGGAAAGGGTGAGTCCTTCTCAGCAGAAAAGAAGGGAGGAGGATGGTCTGAAAGGGACTTCCCTGCGTTTTGTATTCTGTATTTTCTAAGTCAAAATGCCAGCGGAGCACTCGTTGCCCTCCTCTCTGCTCCCCAGATAGCGCCTTTAGCTGAAGGCTGTTTACCGTTCTGTGTGTTCTTGTCCCTTTCTGCAGGTCACTTGCTTTTTCATCTGCAAAAGGCAGTGCAAGGAGACTGTGCCTGTCTGGGAAGATGAGTGAATGCCACTTGAAATGATTATAAATGCAACGTAAAATAGGACATGGAAATATTCTAGAGACCTTCTCTACCTGAGAGGAGACTCAATGCCAGCAGGAAAAAGTATACCCAAATACTGACTTCCCTAACTAGCTGCCAGTGTGTGGGGATGTATCAAGGGGTCCATACAGCAGCCTGCCCCAAACTGGGGCTCTCCAGATTTGTAAGACTAAGCCCTATATTTCCCAGCTCTGCAATGTTTGCTGGTTCCTGACGGAGAGAGCATTCTCATTCTGTTCCACACAGCGTGGCAAATGGCAAGCGTACAGCTGAGAGACATCGGTGTGTGTGTTCAAGAAAGCACAACTGGTTGTTCCCCCAGAATCATAGGTTCATAGAATAGTAGGGTCAGAAGGGGCCAAGAAGGCCATCAGGTCCAGCCTCCTGGTGGACAGGACACCAAGTTACACCAACCCTCTCAAATGCATGCCCAGTTTCCCCTTGAAGGTTTCTAGTGTGGGAGAGCCCGTGACTTCTCTTGACAACTGGATCCACTGTTGTATTGCTCTGACCATTAGGATGTTTTTCCTGGTGTCTAGCCTGAATCTGGTGCACTGCACTAAATCCAATTCTCTGTGCACTACATTCAGGGATGAGTGAGAAGTGTTTTCCTTCCTCTTTGTGTCATCCTTTGAGGTACTCATAGAGTGCTATCATCTCTCCTTGTACTCTTCTTTTCTCAAGGCTAAACATGCCCAGCTCTCTCAGTCTCTCATTGTAGGGCTTGTTTTCCAGACCCTGGATCATCCTTATTGCCCTCCTCTGGACCCTTTCTAGGTTTTTTGCATCTTTTTAAAAGCTGGGTGCCCAGAACTGAACAGTATTCCAGGCGTAGTCTGACAAGCACAGACTAAGGGGAGAATTGTACCGCTCTCATTCTGGAAGTGATGCTTCTATTTATGCATCCCGAAATAGTGTTTGCCCTTTTTGTGGCTGCATCATCGCTGCATCATAGAGTGGGAGAGCCATGACTTCTTCAAGGAAAAGGCAGGGCTGGCCCTTCCCTTAGGTCCTTGAAATCTTCCTTCTTCCGGCCCCATGAAATCTTCTCACCCTCCCATGTTGAAGTATGAATGGAGACCCGTGTTTCATAACATTGGTAAGCAGTTGCAGGCATATTGGTGGCTTATTCTATGATGAGCGATTTCAGTTATCTGGTTATTATTTGCACAACACAACAACCCAACAGGGATTTAACAAGCCCTAGAACAAGCCATGGTTATCAGGAAGGCTTGTTGTTGAAAATTAACCCACCCTCTGGAAAGCAGCCTGAGTCTGAATAACATAATGATGAACTTTGGTTAATAATCTGTGATGGGTTGTGATGTTGTGTGAACCAGGTCATTACGTCAGGTCCAGAAATATGGCCACGTATCTTCCAGTCAACAGAAATATGGAAAACCAAGTGAAGGTCATTGGTGGATGAGACAAAATGCCAACAGTAAGAGCAGCCATTGGGCACTATGAGCCTGCACTGGTTTCCAGAATGGGAAATGGATGGATGATGCCAATTTCATACATAGGAGGGCTTCAAGAAAGATAAAGCATTTGAAGCCTCCTTTCTTGCTGCAGAGATTCGCTGGAATCAAAACAGGTTTTGCAGCATTCCATCTTCATAAAGTGTGAACTTTTCTAAAACACATACATCTTCAAACATTGATTAGGGGAAAGCAGAAACACTCATTTGGCATTACATGGGAAAGAATTCATAATTTCAGTAAATTGGCAGATTAGAAAAGAAGTCATCCAATAACATGAGGTGGAAAATGTCATTAAAATATTTACTCCCAGAAATTGTAGAAATGATCCCAAATAGCACATTCGCCTCTCTACCTAGAAAATGCATGGATTAAAGCTGAGATGCTACAGCTCTATTTTTCCAGTATGTAGATTATGAGTACCATTTCTGGTAGAGTCCCTTCGTCCCCATTTATTCTGCACTGGAATAAATTCTAGTTTGCTGCAGGGCTTTGCGTCCATGCCACAAATTTAGGATTACTCAGGAGCTAACTGCATGGTGTTGTAAGAGCTGTGCCAGTAAAAAAAAGTGTGCAAAACTTTCTGTCCCTCTTTCTTAAGGAACTGACTTGCTTGGGATGGAGGTGGGGAAAAGATCGCCCTGCCAGCCTTCTCACAGACCAAAGGCATGTCCCATGATCCTGCCCCCCCACTCCCACCTGCCGCTCTCTGCTCAATTAAGGCTGTGCAGTGTGCCCCACGGTGAGCCTTGCCGCATCTCAGCCGCTGCCCTAGCTATTTAGGAATGGCGGCAACGAGCATTGCAAAGAGGCAGCTGCTGCCTCCCGGGCTTGCCACCCCCACTCGGCTGCACCAGCCTGAGGTTTTTCTTCCTTTTCTTGTCTAACGAGATGCATGTAATCTTATTTCGCTCTTGCAGATCTATTTGGCTCAAAGACCGGGCAGCACAACGCTCTCTGTGATGCCGCAAGGACTGAGAGGCGGGCAAGGAAAGAGGACCGGTCTCCTCCTTCCCCCTCTTCCTTCTGCACCAGCTCTCTGAGCGAGGAGGCTGCTGCTAATTATGGAAGCAACCAAAGTCCCCGCGGACGACACCATCTGCGGCAAGGCTGATGAATTAGATCCTTAGCACCAGTGGCAGGAACCACAGAGAGCATCCTGCAAATGAGCCTGATACGGAGGTAATGATGGGGGACGAGATTGTCTTGGTGTATAATTGCACTCTCTCCCAGAACAAATTCCTGCCTCTGCCCATCCCCACCTGCTTTATCATTTGCTGCCACAGGTCAAACCACCAGGAAGACTCTTAGGCAGGAAAGGTTTGCTTGCACGTGCCTGTAATGCCGCACCTTCCGTGCTGCTGTTGTTTTTAACACCCCCTGCTCAGGCACGGTGCCTCCAGCCACGCTAAAAGCATTCTCCAAGTGTACCCTTGGCTGAGATCCAGGACAGGCGCTTCTGTGCAGTGCAATTTGACTTTGTAAATAAAGGGGTGAAATCTAGGGATGAGCAGGACTGCCCATCCCTGTGTGTGTGTGTGCGTGTGCGCGCGTGCGCGCGTGTGTATGTGGCTTGTTGCATCCCTGTCCTTCATGAGCTACTGATTTGTACATAAATTTGCACTGTGTATGTGAGGGTGCATATTTAAATATATGCATTCTCCCGGGTTTTTTACATTACAGAACTGTGGTTGTATGCATACTTTTTTCCAAATATATGCATTTTCTGCACACTTTCCCCTAATATGTGGAATTCTGTGTGCATTTTACTCATGATGGGCTGCATCAGAAAGCTTTCAAAATTACTCGTGTGACTGTCCGCCCATCCAGGCACAAGAGTCCTCCAATATGCATGCCATGTGCAGCTTGCATGGGCAGCCCTGAGTTCTTGACCATGCTGCTATTATGGGTCTCTGGTGGAGGAAAAACCCAGACCCGTAACCCAAGAAGAAACCATGGCTTGCCAGTGCAGGTTGTTCCTCCTCGCAGAACCCCCCATTCCAAGTCCGGATTCACAGCAACAGCCCAGGGATACCCAATGGAAGCAGGTGGCAGCCAGCACCCACACTCGCCTGTGCTTGCAGCCTCTCCCCAGGGTCTGTTCATGACAACCCAGGCTTCATATCCTGGGCTGCCATGACATGTGAACTAGGACAATGCCTTGGTTTGCTGAAAGGCTCGGGAAGTGCAAATAGGGCAAATTTTGCACATGCTTTCGGGAGCAAGTTTCTCACCCATCGCAGGTGAAACTGCCTTCCGTTTATGATGAACAGCAGGAAGCCCACAAGAGATGGGATGCACGAGCCCCAGTCCAAGGAAGAATGAAATACCCTTGGAGGACATCCCTGCTGAACCAGGTAGAGGATGGAGCATTAGACAGGTTGATGGACAGAATCCCTAAACACAAGTATTCTCTTATAAATGTTGCAGTGTATTGCAATCATTTCTGAACCCGGGAGGGAAAGTGTTCAGGATTAAAAATATCTTCAGTCTCTTGGCCTGGTTTCATAGCAGCTTGACTGCATCTCTCTTTCCATTTTTTTTTTTTAAATCAGGTGGAGAGAAAAAAGGTCCCATTTTTATTTAATGCATCATACTTTGTAGGTGCTTGTCCATCATCTTTTCTTGTAGCTTCAAGGTCTCGTACCTTGTGCAATTGGAAGACTTTAAAGCAACCGATTCAGCAATAACGGATTGATAAAATTTGGGAGACTGTCTGCTCAGCAGGAACAGAAAGCAAGGAATTCTAACTTTAAGGAGGATCTTTTGGCACAAGGGGTCCCCTTCCTTTCCTGTGCTGAAGACTTTCAAACTTTCAATCAACTTCCAACTAAACACAATTGCCTTCTGTGTATCTGGCTAATAACACACATACCCCAAAAGTCCCACTTACATGCATTCCTTTTATATGCTATATATACTGTATTTTTATTTTTTCCTCAATGCTGAGCTTCTTAGGTCATAGAAATATTAGGGGTGGAAGGTCCATGGAGGCCATCTGATCCAACCCCCTGCTGTTGCGGATTATCAGTTTACTCCATCCCACTCAGATGGCTGTTCAGCTTCTTTTTGAATGTCTCTAGTGTGGGAAAGCCCACCACCTCTCTAGGCAGCTGGTTTCACTGTCGTATTGCTCCGTTAAGGTGTTTATAGAGTGATATCATGGCCTCCTCTGTTGTTGGTTCCCCCCTCATGCTTCTTCTCATTTTAATGTAAATATTCCATAAGCATATTTGTTAAACTTTGAATTATAATTAGTGAATTGCTTTGTTTCTTTAATGAATGTGATTGAGTATTATATAAGTTATTCTTGTTTTTGTGGCCTTTATTTTGTTCACTTTGCTTCAAAATAAAATAAAATCTCATGAAAGAAAGAAAGAAAGAAAGAAAGAAAGAAAGAAAGAAAGAAAGAAAAGTTGGGATAGCCTACTCATTTTGACATCTGAAGATACTGCTCTTGCAGCACATTCAGGAAATGCAACCCAGAATTCCTTGCAATATTTCTGGGTACAATTCTGGAGCCATGTGCTGCTGTTGCCACCTGAGAAGGCCACCCAGCACCCTGTGCAATCTTGCAAAAGCTCTCCTGGATCGTATGCAACTTTACTAGCAACATTGGCCCTTGCCTTGGATGTGATTAGCCCTGCAACTTTGCACCATCATTGGGCTGGATGCTATACAAACCAAAAGATTCATGGGCAGGGCAATCCACTGTGGCTCTGAACTCATAATCCTTCTGGACTCAGAGGATCCAGGCATCCAGGGGAGGATGGGAGCTCAGAGAGTAAAGTCACCTTTCGTAGAATCACAGAACGGTAAGGCTGGGAAGGGGCAATGGGGTCATCGAGTCCGATGCCCTGCTGAATGCAGGACTCCAAGTGAAGGCATGCCTGACCCATAGCGGTCCAACTGCCTCCTGATGCCTCCAGCGTGGGGGACCCACACGCTCCCCGGAGGATGGATTCCATTGCTATACTGCTCGAACTGCCAGGAATTTCATCCGGATGTCCAGCTGGAACCAGCCTTCCTGCAACTTGAGCCCATTATTCCTTGGCCTGCACTCTGGGATGATCAGGAAGAGATCCCGCCTTCCTTTGTGTGACCAGCTTTTGAGTTCTTGAAGAATGCGACTTCTGCTCTGCAGAAGATGCAGGTGGCTGATTTTGGCCGTTTGGGCTTTTGCTGCAGCATGCAAGGATGAGAGGCTGAGGTGCCACCAGGATGCACGGTACTGAAGCGGTGCCTCGCTTCACCCCCTGGAATGCCCAGAAACCTCCATCTCCAAGATCAGGCCTCTGACCTCAGAGCTGTGTGTGGCTCTTTCCATGCCAGCTGTGAGGGCAGAGGGAGAGCGCCGGCGTTGGGGCTCTGACTTCTCAACTGGCCAGCTGGAGTCTGTCTAGCAGCCCTAGCATGGCAACCTTCATCCAGGTCCTGCTCTTCATAGTATCCAGCTGCTGTGACACCTCTGGAAGCCACAAGAACAGAAGTAATAGTACCCCACAATGACGTAAGCGCAACTGTATACCACAGATCAGAAAGATACCAGCCAAATCTAAGAGAATGCCAGCGTGGCTAATGACCAGAGTCGAGGAAGCTAAAAGAGGCAAGGCAGCTTTCTTTAGGGGAAAAAACAAAACAAACAGAAAGAAACATGCGCTCTGGAAAACACGGGGCAGGGGGGAAATGCAAGCAGACTGTAAGGGAGGATGGATGTTAATTGAATATGAGAAGCACATCCATAAAAACAAAACAAAACAAAATAGCACCCAACAACAAATATATATTTAAACACATAAGAAGCAGACAACCAGCTAGGGAGATGGTTGTACCATCAGGTAACAAGGGAGTTAAAGGAGTGCTTTAAAGGATGATAGGGAAGCTGAAAGAATTATTTTGCTGCTGCACAGAAGAAAATATGTTTCTTCTGTACATATTGCCTCAAATCACGGGGGAAAGGGGGAAGCAGATCACTTCAGCTATCCTTCTGGAACTTTTGGATTTCTTTGGTTCACGTTTAGGCTGTTGGTCATTTTCAGAATAATGTTCCAGAAGGAACATGGGGGGTGAGTGTGCCCTAGTTTGAATACCCTCAAAATGTAAATGCTGCTGCACAGAAATCCCTAGTCCCATTCATTCAAAACTTGGCAGACTAGATAGAGTCAGAAGGGATGCCCATCCCTACATCCTGCATCCAATTCTACCGGAAACGAAAGTGTGATTGGACATGATGGTTATTACGCTCCCCTGTACAACAAGCCATGTGTTGCCCACAGAAATCCACCCTGAAGGAAGTGGTCCACATTCACAAGACACAACAACTCAGCCTAGCTCCTCACCCATGAAAGGTGCCATGGGAACCCAGCCTTTGGCTGATCACTATCAGCAGGGCCTGTTGGGCACTTGCCCGTGGGCCCCATACTAAGCTGTGTATGTTAACCCTTGGAAAATTGGAAAACTTCCAAAATTAACAGTAGTTGTGGTTGTTGTAGGGCCCCAGTACACTGCTTTGCCCGGGGCCCATAATGCTGTTAAGACGGCCCTGACTATCAGGGCCAAGTCCTAGTCACCAGAGATCAAAGACACCTCAAATGAACCCTGAGAGGTTGTGAGAGATGAAGAAAGGCTCCATAGCTTGACCCTAATTTTAGTCATCTTTTGTGGCTTCTTAACATAAGATGTGCCTGTGATGCCCCAGAGCATCTCCTGTTGCACAGAGCGGTTCCACATGAACCAATTTTAATTTCTGATCTGAGCCTGGTGCTTAACCCTGTTCTTTTTCAGGAAGGCAGTTGCTCTATATTGACCATATGTTTCTTTCACATGTGCCAGCTCGGGTAATCCCTTCCAGAGGCAGCAGGCAGCTAATTTATGGCAGGTTATTGAGACGGGGGCCTCAAGTCCCTTCTATGTATAGAAGAACCCATTCATAATACATGTGGAGAACAGGAAGACATTCGAAGAACACCAGCTGAGTATGAATAATTAAGACATTAACGTTCCAGTCTTGTTATTGGATTTCATGCAAAATATCCTGTCTTGTCTTAGATGCTCTGATTCCAGGATTAGCTTTAAGTGCTTTTGCATCAGATGTTAACTCCCAACCTGTACTGAACCAACCGAAAAAGAGAAGCAGCTTGCTGGCCAAGCAGCACAGAGCTGTGCCCACTTCGTACCAACAGGTAAGGAGGCAGAACTTCCCCACTGAAGATAAGGTCTGGACCCTGAACCTAGATGCATTTATTTATTTATTTATTTATTTAGAAGGCTTCTATGCCGCTCCATTCGCCGAAGCCTCGGGGTGGCTCACAATAATAAATAAATAAGTGCAGTATAAAACAATATAATATGAGTCGACCTGGCCCGAAAAATAAAATAAATAAATAATATTAACAACTAAAATAATGTTTGAATAAAAAGGTCTTCGCCTGGCGCCAAAAAACAAATGACAGCGCCAGGCGGACCTCTCTGGGGAGCGCATTCCATAGATTGGGCGCCACCGCAGAGAAAGCCCTCCTCTGAGTACTTACCCTCCTAGTATCCTTCACGGAGGGTTCCCAGAGAAGGGGCTCTCCCGCTGATCTCAAGGGGTGGGCAGGCATATATGGACATAAGCATTCCTTCAGGTAACCAGGACCCAAGCCGTTAAGGGATTTATAGGTCATAACCAACACCTTGAATTGGGTCCAGACTTCAATGGGGAGCCAGTGAAGTTGACGGAGAACTGGCGTCATGTGAACATAACGCCCAGTCCTCGTCAGCAGCCTGGCAGCTCTATTTTGAACCAATTGAAGTATCCAGACTGTCTTCAAGGGTAGCCCCACATAGAGCGTGTTACACAAGTCAAGTCGGGAAGTCACCAGCGCATGTGTCACTGTCGCCAGGCAGTCGTTCTCCAAGTAGCGATGCAGCTGATGGATCAGCCGAAACTGAAAGAAAGCGCTCCTCACCACCGCTCTCACCTGAGCTTCCAGTGAAAGCTCTGGATCAAGGAGCACTCCCAAGCTGTGGACCTTGTCCCTAAGAGGGAGTGCAACCCCATTCAGGACTAGGTTCAGGTCCCCTTCCTCGAAGCCCAGTCTGCCAACCAACAGGACCTCCATCTTGTCTGGATTGAGCTTCAGTTTATTGGCCCTCATCCAGCCCATTACCTCGGCCAGGCACCGGTTCAGCACAGCCACTGCCTCACCTGGATTGGTGGAGAACGAGAGGTAGAGCTGGGTATCACCAGCGTACTGATGATTCCGCAGCCCACACCTCCTGATGACCTCTCCCAGTGGTTTCATGAAGATGTTAAATAGCATGGGGGACAAGATGGAACCCTGCGGAACTCCATGGCATAGCTGCCA